>NW_005178982.1:96643-145768 GCF_000350225.1 Chondrus crispus
GCAAGCGGGAGTTCCTGAGAGAAGAATCGACCCAGGCGATCAACCGGTTCGCGTTTTCCCCCCCCCCCCCCCCCCCCCCCCGGCCTCGCTCCTCACCAGCGCTTCCCCCTCCCCCTCCCCACGCCCCCACGCCCGAGACCTCCGACCCCGACTTCCGCACAGCCCCCGCTTTTCCCCTCACGTGCGCCCGCGCAAGCCATGGTCCTCTGGTGGCAAATCGTCGTCACCCTCGTCTGCATCGTCCTCTCCGGCACCTTTTCCGGCCTCACGCTCGGCCTCATGTCCCTGGACATCATCGACCTCCGCGTCCTGACAGAGTCCGGCACGGAGAACGAGCGCTGGTACGCCCGCCGCATCCTCCCCGTGCGCAGACATGGCAACTGGCTCCTGTGCACCCTGCTCATCGGAAACACCGCCGTCAACTCGGCCCTCGCCATCGTCACCGCAGACCTCTTCGGCGGCATCGCCGGCTTTCTCACCTCCACCATTTCCATTTTGTACGTCGGCGAAATCATTCCGCAGGCCGTCTGCCATCGCTTCGGCCTCATCATCGGCGCTTATGCCATCCCCTTTGTCCGTCTCTTCATGTGGCTCACCGCCCCCCTTTCGTTCACCACCGCAAAAGCACTCGACTTTTTCCTCGGCGGCGAGTCCGTCACCAGGTATAACAAGTCCCAGCTCAAGAGTCTGCTTTCCATACACGGCACTCAGAATGAGCCCCCTAATCCCCCCACAAAACCCAACGACTCCACGGCAAAAATCCCCCCAAACGACGCAAATGCCCCTTTCGATGACCACATTCGTCTTCATTTTGATCCCCCTCCTCTCAACGCCACCGTCGTTGAGCTCCCTCAAATTACTTCCCGCAACGCATCCAGTACAAACCATCCCACTAATATCCTGTCTCAATCTGATCCATCCGTCGCACCTGTGTCGATAGCACGCACCCAACAACAACACCTCGCCGCTGTTGCTTCGATCAATTCCGCCTCTCGTTCTTCTAGCTCGGCCCAGCTATCTTCCACCGAAAGAGCCCAGCCTCCCCCCATTGAGCCCTCCTCTTCCTCTGCGTCTTCTCCCATCCCTGCCATCTTTCCTACCCCCTCAAACCCAAAATCACTGAGGCGCGAGATGGCTAGTCGTATAACTAATTTTTATAATGTCAAGCGTAACCGCAGCGTGGACAAATCCGCCCGAAAGGATAGGGACAAGGACAAGCATGACCACAAGAATATTGTACCAAAAGCACCCCTCACCGCTGATGAGGTTGCCATGCTTGGTGGCGCTTTTGACTTTAGCCAAAAGGTTGTCAGTCAGGTCATGACTAAGCTGCACAATGTCTTCATGTTGGAAGCATCACTCTCTCTCAATTTTGAAGTTCTGCTTTTGATCTTCCAGTCGGGGCATTCCCGAGTCCCGGTTTACGACGTAGCAAGAGAAAACATAATTGGCGTCTTGTTTGCTAAGGACTTGATTCTTCTAGACCCAGAGGAATCTGTGCCAGTCAAAACTGTACTCCTCTTTTTCAACCGATCGGTTCTCGTGGTCTATGATAACACGCATCTCAATGAAATGCTCGACATTTTCAAACAAGGCGGTGGACACATGGCTGTCGTACGTAGGATTGTTGCCTCAAAACCACACGAACCGCCTTCACTGGAGACGCTTGGTGTTGTCACCTTGGAAGATCTCATTGAAGAGTTAATTGGTCAAGATATTGTAGATGAAACAGATGCGTACCATGATAAGAACCGTAAGAAACCGGTACAACGCATTCGATGCATAGATCCAGAGGTCCTGAAGATGTTTGACTCCACAAGGCACAACGAGGACATTCTTTCCGCAAAGGAAGTTATGGTTGTCGGGTCGTACCTGGCCAACAATACAGACGAATTCTCAAGATCTTCTATTGATCTCGAGGTTTTGCAGGGCATTTTGGCTGAAATACCTATAATAGAGTACAACGATGATGACAAACACAGGATCTACGGCACTGCAGAGTTGCAAGAGGGCTTCGGCATAGCTGCCGCCGACAGCAATGACAAACTTGAGGGAGTTGACAGTGAAGGCCGACCCAATGTTTCTTCGACACGGGAGACTATTTCGCCTATCCATCCGGAAACTGTTTCTGACACCATGGGAACAAGCAACAACGCTCTCCGCGACACCAGTCAACCAGATATCATGATTTATTCAAGGGGTGTCCCTACCAAGAACGCATACTTGATCATAAATGGAAGAGTGGAGATAAAAACTGGGGATGAAGGACTCGTTTCAGAAGCTGGGCCGTGGACATTGCTCGGTGTGCGCGCATTGACGGACGACATTTATGCGCCGGATTTTACCGCACTTGTCAGCGAAAGGCCGGCACGACTACTTCGCATCCCAAGGAAGCTTTACCGTTTAATGATCCATCAGAGTGCTCGGACGAGAGCAAGCGCTTCGGAGCATGGACGCTCGAGCTCGACACCCATGCCGCCACTATCAAATGAATCGCCTGCGAGTGAAAAAAGGCGTGGGAGTGGGGGTTCGGCCAACAGATCTGCGTCATCACTGGCAGTTGCTGCTGCTGCCGCAGCCGTCGCCGTAGGTAACCCTAAGTCGAGTACAGGGGTGCTGCCAATGCCTGGAACTTCTTCGGATGCGGCGGTTGTGAAAAAATTGAGACACCGGCCAAATGGGCAATCACTCGAATGGAGTGAACTGGAACCTCTCGGATTAGTAGCAGAGTCAAAGGCTGCCGCCTCGGTCTCTCAAGACCTTTCAGGCGGACGAAGTAGGAGTGCAACGACACCAACGTCCGGAGACCAGGTAGACGCAGTTTCTCCAGTTAGGGGCAAACCTGATGGAAAGCCGCCAACACCGCCATTTCGCTCTTCGCGATAAGGTTGATAAATGCAAATGTAAGACTCGATCATATGAACAGCTATGGGTTACGGGCGCATAAGTCAGTAGTCCCTGTACAAATTATCTGATTCCGATCCAGGACGCGGCCACAACTATAGAAAGATGGCGTAACGAGTGCATCAAACCCGTGACGGCACTCTTAAATATCTTGCATATGACTAAAAATTAGTGATATGCGGGCGGCTTCGCGAGAGACCTCACTCCTGCCTCTTCCACTTGTGTACAACGCGATAGACGATGCATGCCCTTTCCCCTGCACAAGCAGTTGCTGACATCTCCTGCGTATTTGCCCCAGTACTTGGCCTTCTCCGCCTAGCGCTCTAGAATGAGATGCGCAGGCCCAATACTTCATGCAACGAAGGCCACAGCAGAAAATAACCCAGAGTCTCTCGCATACATCCCCACGAGGAATGCGCCGCCACAAAGAACTCCCGATATAGAAGCCTACCACCTGGCCTTTGCGGCGGCAGAAACAGAGAGGAACAGATATGTCCACTTGCCCACTTGTTTTGGGCAGCAGTCTTTCTCGATTCCCCCGTCGATAGTACCTCGTCAGTCCCACAAATACACGAGGGAGAAAAATTATCTTCGAAACACTGATATAGATGTCTGAGTAGTCGAATCCAAGGTTTTGTATTCATACATCCCTTTACGACGCTGTAGGCAAAAGCCCTTTAAGTCGCATATAGTCAACAACCCGGCGCACTATTTCAGTCATGACCCCAGCACTTGACAAGTCTTCCCCGCCACTCACTCGCGACACTTCCACACCAGAATGATTTTTCACTTCCTTCAGCATCCAAATCGCATCCTCAGTGGAAAGAACATTCTGATGGTCTTGCTCAAAAAACCCGGCACTCACAAGTGTATCGTGGTGACGACTGCCCTCCCCGAAAATGAGGGTATCGCACTCGCTGCAATCCTTCAATGTCAATCGATAGAATATTGGCAAAATCACCGGCCTGGCCCCACCCTCTAACCTACAAACTCTGTCTCGCTTAAGGAAACACTGCAGTTCTTTCATGGGCCATGGTCGAGCTACAAACTCCGGAGAAAGAATGAACACACCAACAGGAGCTTCTCGCATGGCACGATCCATTTCTTCCGGAGCAGTGTTATCCAGAATTTGCAAAACTTCCATATCTAGAAACGCGCGCACGCGTTGCCAGGTCAAGCTCTGATAAAGGGGTTGCGCCAAAGCCAATTTATCAGGGCTTGCATGGCTCAGAAACACATCAAACCTGCCCTCCGGCATCACCCGCTGCATTCCCGCAGCATCTGGCGAGGCACTATCTTTCGGCCATAGCGACATGGACACAACCTCAAGAGGCATAGATGTAAGACAACTGCCACAGGGCAGTTGGGGTAATGGTAACGAAATTTCCCCTTTTCTAAGAAGCCACTGCTTCGTCAATTCGATCTCAACAGCTCCTGGCGTATCACACCCTCCCAGAGACTTAACACAGTCCAGAGCCACAACATGTTTGTGTGGCGCGTTCATAAGAAATGCAGCACTGTTTTCCAACTTTTCTATACCGCCAATAAATTCCTTTGCAAGAATCACCGGAGTGAGGCCCCGGAATTTCCAGACAAGCTTTCGCTCAGCCGCTTTAAAGCCGAGAAAAACTCTGCTCCCGTCTCTTGCCCTGATTAGAAAAGCATCTGCTCGTACCCTCAACGATGCACCGGCAATTCCGGTCTTCCGATTCCCCTCTGCTACGTGTTTTCGATGAATATGGCTTATGAGGAAGCTGATTAGTCCGTTTGGAATACCCTCCTCTTCAAAAACTGTTACAACTTCCAGGTCTTTTTCGCCAGCTCGGTGACCCCAACGAAAATCTTCCCACCCGCTCTTCATCATCGCCGGTATGCCAATCGTAGCATCACCTTTCACAATTGAATCATCATTCCCGGTCAGTAGCAGCAGCAAATCGAAACGACACAGAATCTTAAGCATAAGCCTCTTGTCTTCTTCTTCACTATAGTCGCCCCATAAAGAAAATAACGCAGGTTGCGATATCCGCCCATCAGCCAACCCCTGAATATCTTCCTGGCTTAATAGATCTCGAAGCCGTTCTTCAGGAGCCGTTAGTTTGCCCAAAACGTTGGTAATCATCTGAACATCTACGAACACGTACCACTCTTGTTTGTCAAGCTCAAACAGGACTAACCTACCCATAGACGCATAACACCTCAAGCCCTCTAGAATATCTTGCTCCCTTTCTTCGCCATCCTCAACAAATCCAGGGAATCCTTCGCCAATTGCTAAAACGTGTGTTCTCTCAAAATGCAAACAGTTTCGCTTTTGGTGTTCGCGCTCTAGCTTGTCCACAAAAGCAAGCCAGCGCAATGGAACGGCATCCCTCGCCGCCACAACTTCATCGCCCGCTTCCTGCACTGCTCTTTCCAATTCGTCCAAACCACTAACCTTTGCGTCCGCTGATGATTGGCTATTCTCAATGGCAATGAACTTTGAGGCACTCACAAAGACACTGCCTTCTTGCCGCCTCCTGATCCATGAATCGTATACCTTTGAAGCGAGTTGTTTCTCTAGGCATTCCTTCAAGATTTTCAGTGTCTGTTTCTCATCACATTGAGCCTTTCTCGTTCCTACTACAAGCACACGTATGCGACTTGGATCAGGAACGAGGAAATGAGCAAGTTGCATCCAGTAGCAAAGCAGGCCAACCTCATCCTTCCTTGTCTCTTGCTCAGCAACCCTTGTTAAATCAGTCACGAAGAGAAGAATGCTGCCTCTGGCTATAACCAATGAGTGTGCCATTTCATACCTTGATTGCCCCGCCATGTCCCAAACCTGCACAACGCTCCCTTTGAAACCGGTTGGGATTCCGGCTAGCATGAGTGATCTGCGAACTCTCTCTATGACGTCCGCGTGTCTTCCCGTGCTTGCTTTAAAGATGGAAGCATCCGATGTCCCAAAATTCGGAACAATTGATCGCGCAGCTTCATCCGAATGATTTTGTGCTCGCTCACGCATCTCAGACTGCGAGACAATTTCCTTATGGAGCCGCGATGCAGTGGCTCGGAGAGAGTTTTCATTGAAGTCGTACTCCAGGATGATATCTTCCGTCAACCCACGTACGCCGGGTTCAAGCACAAACTTGTTGATCGCTGCCATCTCTGTTGGAATATGCGTCTCTTCGAAATGCATCCCCCGAAGGCTGTTTACTGTTGATGTTTTACCTCGACAACCACCCCCCAGCGTGAGCAGAAGACATGTCCTCGGTTTTGCAACACTCACCGAAAGAATATTTTTGATAATACTAGGATAGTACTCGCCGGCATCAATCACAAGCCTCTCTGATTGATATATTTGTACGGCCTCGAAGGAAGACTGAGAAGCCGCCTTTGAGAACAGTTTCTCGGCTTTAGCCTTATCTACGGGGACATCCTTTCCAAGGGAATGGTATACGGCCAGTTCATGTAGAGCGTACCCAAAAGTGGGGGAGAGCCGTAAACATTCCTCTAAAAGTTCTGCTGCTTTTTCTGGTTGCCGCCGGATGACACCTTCGTCGGAAAGCAGTAGTCTCGCTAGCGATGTTTTGACCAAAAAATTTGACGGGTCAGTCTGCGCCGCTCGTTCAAGCAGATTGACTGCACCAGGAACATCTCTTCGGGTCCCCGATCCATGTTCCATCAATATCGCCAGTGCACACATGGCGTTCACTTCACCTGCAGCCGCCCCTTGTCGAAATAGTTTAACGGCTTCTTCCAAGTTCTCCTTGACACCCGATCCATCACGATACGAGGCCCCAAGATTGAACATAGCGGTGGCATTTCCGTGATCTACAGCCTTTTTATACCATCCAAGGGCGTCCGATAGCGTTTCTGAGGTTCCTTCATCTCTGTTCAGCAAAAGTATAGCTACATTGTTCATGGCTTCGCTATCTCCCTTGTTTGCAGCTTTGAGGTACCAGTCGTAGGCCGCTGCTTCATCCTTCGTAACGGCGGCACCACAGAAAAATAATCTTGCCAAATTTTTCATTGCAAGGGTGTGACCCATTTTAGCTGCCCGTTCGTATAGCACAACGGCCTCTGCCATGTCGGGCGGAACCCCACCTTCACCCCTTTCAAACACGACTGCTAAGTCATTTGCTGCAGCTGCAAGCCCCAACTCTATCGCCTGTCGATACAAAGGAACGGCATCAGGTACGTTCCTCGGCTGCTCATTCGTACCTCGCTGTAGAGATACAGCCAAGGTATACAATTCCCTGGCGTTGGAAAGCTGTGCAGCCTTTTGGTAGAAAACGGTGGGTTTAGGGGAATCTCTCTGGTACTCCGATTCGCCAACCAACAAAAGAGCGAGCCCATTTCTCTTTTCAATACGGTTTTTCGTACGCGACATGCTAAATTGCAATCCAGAACCGTTTTCCCGGATATCCTCAGATTCATTTTCCCCGTCATCCAACTTGATGTCTTCCAAATCCTTGTTCCCGTTTAGGCCCATTACGTAGACAAATTTAGTCGTAAATTGATTTGCGATAAGTGAGTTTGGCTCAGATTTGAAGATAGGGCAAAGCGTGCGGAGAAGACACCAGAACGAATAGCAAATTCTGTTCCCCAAACGCCACAACTATGCCCGACTGCGCATGGAGAAGCGTCTTACGCGAATATCATAGCCTCACCGCAAGCGTAGTTAGCAGTGTAGTAACATCGCGGTGCACAGAAGCCAACATGTCACATCCCTCGTCTGAATCTCCGCGGGTAAGGCACGGTGGTTGGAAGGGTAGTTGGAAGGGCCTTTTAGAACAAAAACACTGTAAGAGCGTCCCCACGGTTAGAATCAAATAACCAAATACTGTAATTAAAATTTAATGATTTGATGTCAAATGACATCCCCCCCCCCAGTCGGTGACCTGGAGTAGTTTCTCATTTGATTTGTGACAAATCGACGAGAACAAGGTCAAAAAGCCATATTTTGGACCTTGAATAAAATTACCATAAACCAGCAATTCTACAGTAGGGTGTGCATTGCATGCTTTCGCTGAACGGTCATGACCACCTCAGATGGCAGGAAGAAAATTCTCAGCTCAACAAGAACACTCCGTGTGCCGCTCATATACATCCGTTTGGTGCCATTTGGGGTTCAATCAGCAGCCCTCTCGGCACTCCAACAACGAGGAAAGAAAAAAGCTGAAAAATCTCTCAGTCTCGCATGCTTTCTCTGTGTTAAAGCAGCTGAACTTGTACAGCGCAAGTTCGGTAGAATATCAACTTGCCCGGTACCATACCCATCTGTCTCCAAGTTCTATGGTTGTTGCTCACTTTATTAGGTCACATTGGAATAGTAACGCCCTGTGGAACTCGTGTCGCTCTTCTCTGTGAACTTCACGCAAGCCATTTGTCGTAATGTCGGCTACAGTACTAGCTCCTTCCGTTTCGGAGACGCCTCGCACATCCCTAAGCGTTGTTAGCATGTCTTTGAGAGGACATGAGAGAAGCAGGATGTTTTATAAGGTTTCTCTATCCGTTGTGGACGGTACACAATGTCGATTATTTCTTTTATCATTGAGTATGGCGGAAAGAATGTGGAAAAGATATTGCAAGGGAATGCAACTCAAAGGAAGTACTGAATACTGTGACCGCATAACTGGTGCATCTATCAGCTTCCTTAACTCTACCATATGCCATCTTTCAGGCTCTATGCCAGGTGAAAAATGCCAAGATTTTCTTTTCTGTCTACAGCAAACCATTTTGAGAAAGTATGACAGTTCTTCCTTTTTCTCTGCATGGATGGTACCTCAGAGTCTTTATAAGCTTTGGAAATGTACGAGCAAGGTTAATACAGAGCTCTTGCCGACTGTATGAACGAAAGCGGCGTTTCGTCCCAATACTGTAGTATGGATTTCATGGATGTTGCATTCGGGTCTATTGGTAGCTGGGAACATAATGAGGAAAGTGTGTCGGGAGGGGCAGGTAACCCTCCATTTGATGCCTGTCTCATAGCAAGGCTTCTCGAGAAGCTAGAGTCTGGCGTACAGAAGACTGCCCCCTACTGCAGGTGCCTTGTGCTACCTACAGGTATGAGGTACGGGGTACAGGAGCATTTGCGGTCGATTACCTCTGAAGGCCTGCAGTTGTTGAGCATTCCAGGTGGTTTTTTTCCTTTTAACGACATGCAAAATCTTCTCTCCGGTAATAAACGCAAAGCTAAACCTAATATGTATCAAGGAGTTGGACTTTATGTATGGAGAAACAGGGAGTTTTTGGTTCAAAATCCTCCACCACAAGATATCTTGGAAGTCTATCAGCTTTGGGTAGACAGATGCCTGCATAATCCTGCAAATGTAACATTGTATGAAGATGCTTTTGAGAAAGCGTTTCCGTTCAAACTCCGTAATGAGGAAAGAATGATGCCATACTTTTATGAACAGGTTCCTCTGCAATAAACTATTATTGCGGAGGAACCTATCAATGATTGACCCCGCTCGGAGCTCTTCACATTGGCTTCGTAACTTAGTTTAACAAGTGAAATCTTTTTTAGAGTACTGCACTCAGGTCCCCCAGATCTATGTCCCTACTATGCACCGATGATAGCTTTTCCGACCCCCCGTCGGAGACACTCGCTTCGCTTTCAGAATCCGATATAAGTGGGACAGTCTCTATGTTGCCATCATTTTCGCCCGCAACTGTACACTGGTTGGAGCCAATATTTTGAACTGCCCTATCCAAGTTTTCATTACACAATCCGCTGGCTTCTGGCTGTGAAGCCACGGCATCCGCACTATTTTTGCATAGGTGATCGGTGCAGTCACAGGCAACACATTTGAGGCCGTTTTTAAAACACGTGCATCTTCGAGTAGAACATTCTCCCTTTCACCTGCAAGACAAAACCGCAGCCTTAATATCTGAATGCACAATGCTTATGTCCTTTTCTAGTTCTAGTAAACCTGAGCCGTCAGTGTTGACCCCATATGTCGTTGAGCAGCCCCCGACCTCGTTCGGACAAAGGTTGTCTTCTGAGGACCTTGACCAGTACTTCTCAAGTACAAAGCCTGCCCTACGCATCTGCATGTCTAAGTGTAGCCTTGGCGGAACCAGTTGGTTAGACGACGTGACTAAGTCGGCTACAAAGTTGTAAACGTCTATTTTCCAAAGCACGGAGCCCACTGCGTGCTTGGAGACAAAGGCTGACTTCCGGATGACTAAAATATCTCTGTTATTACCAGCATTTCGGCTACTTGAAGGGTTCTCCTTCGTGATTAGTTCCTTTTCCTCAGAAGGAGTTAAAAGTATTCTCTTACCGTGTCTGAACAAATATGTCAGGCAAACAAACATTTCCATATTGTCAAATTGTGACGATGTGCAGGGGGTCAGAGAGCCGACGTACACATGGAACTGTTTCATGGCTTCTATAAAAGTGTCGTGGTTCAGTCCGAAAAATGAAGGACAGAAGTCGCAGCCCGCCAAGCAGTATGCCATACAGACGTCTTTCACAGTGAGGTTTGTTTTTTCAACTGATGCAATAGACTCATCCAGGCCATGCAGTGAGTCGTTAATTACATGCATCACCCCTATACCATGAACTGATGTGTTGCATAGAAGTATTATGAATACATCAGTATCATCTGATAATATTAATGACCCACTGCAACGTGTAGTTGCACTGGGAGTTGTTGAGCGCCTCTGTGAAGTCACAGGTAGCCCAGCCGTGAATGACATGAAAGGCAGCATTACGTAATTCTTGATTACAGACACAAATCGTGTCTCTGCCTCACCGTGGGAAATGACGTGATGTCCGAGGCATGCGGTGCCATTTGACTTAAACACAATGCACCTGTTTCGGGGAATCCTGAATGTCGTGCTATCATTTGGCGATACAGAACCACTTTGCTTGTTCTTCAATATCACGAACCCTGTCAGAGAATCTTCGAAGATTAACATATCACTGCAGCGCATCGGTATAAAGTCATGAGGGGAACTTTTTGTAAAAGTGGTTTCTATTGCAAAGTGTCCTCCATGCAGGTAAATACAACACGACTTATCCCTCTCCATTAGGAGTTCAGAGACAGCAGCCGCTCCACAGAAAAGGTGTAATGATGCCAGCTCATCTTTGTATTTCCTGTCATTGAGGAGAGAGGACCACGGAACGTTTAACTCCTCCCCAAAGCCCATTTTATACGTGTGGCTGGAGAGCTCTGCGTCATCCTCAGCTGTAGAAAACGTACTTCTGCCGTCGTCACGCCTTTGTTGCTCTGCTGATTTATGTCTCAAAACAAGGGACGGGTCATCGATGTGAAGATGTACTTGGCTAAGATATTTTGCTCGTGTGCCCGTAACCCATGGCATCAGCATATTCTTCATCTTACCGGTCACTACCTCCCTCAATACAGTACCCCGCTCACCAGTACTTCCTCTGTAGTGTAGTGCATTCATTACATCGACCTGCAAAGAGAAGTACGGCACTATTTGCGCCCCATAAAGATTTTGTGAGACAGATATATCACCGTTGCCAGCAACGTTGTTTAAAGGATAGCAAACCTCCCTGTTGCCTCTTGCGCCATATTTAAGAAAACGAGACTTCGGGGAGTGACAAATATTCCCGGTGTTGTCCCAAAAACTGTCTGCAAAAGCAGTTACGAGGTACCTCTTGTTGTGTAGCATTTCCCATCTTCTTATGAACTCCTCGAGTACTGTGTTTTGTCCTTTGGCGACTGCGTTTTGTAGCGCAATAGAGAAGCAGTCCTTCATTTTTGACAGCTTTCTTCTTCTATCATTTAAAAGTTTAACGTAAGCCTCCTTGCCTTTCGGTCTTTTCACACCCGAAGAGGCAGACTCCCGAGCAACCACTGTGAAGGCAGACGTAGAATCTTGTGTCTGTAAGGCAGTACCATTTTTTTTAGACATAGACTGAGACGGTCGAAGCACAGTTCTGGCCTTTGTCCACTTCTTAAATTTTTTTCCATACAAATGCTTGCTTCTATCCTCTTCAGAAAGATGTCCAAACACCTCTGGAAACAGAACACACGCAGGAAGCTTTGCTGTAAGAGCTCCTTCACTGGCGATGTTCAAAATCATCTCCTGGTCTTTCATAATGTTCATCATTTTTGGTGGTGTGCTAAAAACGTTCGTCAGTCTTTCAGCCCCCCTATGCCTGATACCGAGAAATCCAGCCTGGCGCATTACATGTACCATACGTGCCACTGTTGTCCACTGTCGGGCATTTCTGTCGAATTGTCCCAAAGGGCCTGGTAGCTCTCCTTCATCTACAATCTCTCTTTTTCTTCCGAACGCCCTGGATGCCCCTGTGACGTATCTAGTTAGAGCTCTCATGAGAGATACCTCCATCAGCCAGGACGCCGCGTTCTCAAGGTGATTAATAAAGTTGACACTGAGACCCTTAAGGTGTCTCACGATGAGCATCTCTAGAGCTTCATCTTGGTGCACATAGACCCAACCTCTTCTGTCCAATCCCCCTTTCTCCTTGCTAGTGAAACTAAGCAGTTTCAGTACTGCTTTTCCTGGTTTTTCGGAGAACAATACGTTGCTTACAAATGTAGGAAGTATTCCACGAAAGAACGCATAGAACAAGGACAATTCCTGGTACTTCAAATGATTAGTTGAGTGTAATATAGAATTATGCTTGAACCAGAAGGCATCCATTCAATCTGTATGGCCGGTCCTCGAAATGACGTGGGAGCCAATTGTCGGAAGTAGGCATGAAAAGAGGACTGTAGTTATGAAGTGCTTTCCGTTGGGGCCGTTTGTGAAGTGATATTCTACTTTTCGTCGCAGGACTCTACCAATTTCAAGAACTTCGGCAGTTACCATGTCTGAGGTCGCATCGTACAAACGCCCAGGTGTTGGTGAGCACACAGAGCGTGAATATGATTCCGAAACGCGTATTTGCGCCTCCTGTCTATGAACTTCATCGGGATTGATTTCCGTATCTGCTGAAATTATTTTCCGGGAAGCATCAGCGTGCATACGAGTAATACGCTTCTCAATATCGTCGTCCTCTCCGACGAGAATATCGGTTAAATGAATTATCATAGCGCAGGCCAAATTGAAGAGCACAGCACGATTGTTTCTGGCATGGGAATGACTGAGGATGTTCTCGACCTGAGACTTCGACAGTCCTGTGCAACCAGCCAACTCCTCTAAACCCAACCCATCTAACCTTTCTTTGCAAAGGGAGTACATGGCTTGTTTCTCAGCGTGAAAAAGACCCGGATACGGAACAAGCCAATCGTGAAGAGGGAGTGCTTCGTTCTTATCACACTCAGTATATGTAGTCGTCATCCTGTCCCGGTCCTTCTTAGATTTCCTCCAAGACTCCAACCAAAGCTCGCTAAACATCTTATAGGACGGTTGATCACCAGCAAGAACGACATAGCGAGGGCTTCCAGGCTTTCCGGGCTTCAGTTGTTCAACAATAAGATTGAGAAATCTCCTCACCGATAATATGTCCGCAGCGGAGTCTCTGCTAATCTCTACATAAATCACATGCTGATCAAACGTGGGTTCAGCAGCACCTCCATGTGGTTTGAAGCACGACAATAGCAGAGTCCTGAAGTTGATAGGTGGACTGCTGCATTTATATCCAAACTGTTCTCTGGTATTTGTGTTGTACTCGGATTTTTTCTGTTCGTGTCCGCCCACAAGGGCGTTTCTAAAGAGGGCAGTAATTCCAAATACGACATCATTGAACCGGTCTAGAATTATTTGTGTTTCGGGCGTGGAGAAAGAATCCCCAAAAGCCTCCCTGTCACCCAACAACAATTGTGGTCGCCAAGAGGTTTGTCCCTCAGTTTTGCGCCTTTTCGCATCTGGAAGAAAGAGTTCCTCATATTCCGGCTTCCGCTTTTGTGTTACTGCTTGCAGTAAGGAACCATTAACTTTAGGCATAGCCTTCTGGTCTGCCTTTACGGCATGGAGAGGCTTTATATCCCAATTGTCAAACTGCAGCGTTGGAAGGGCGTAAGGGTCCAATCTGCTATATTCCCAAGGACCTTTTCTCTCCCTGTCGGCTATGAGTTTCTGTCGGTATCTCTCGGTGACATTATATGATAGGAACATCCCCATCGCGTTCAGAACACTGAGGTAAGAAGGACTGACCTCACATATCCCTGAAATTGACGTACTGACCGTCAGCGGCCCAGAAACTCCATTCGTTCTGGACAGCACCATTTGTTCTATTACTTTCTGCACCCTAACACATAAAACTAGGTCATATCTTGAGTATTCAGAGTTCTCATTTAAAGCCTCCTCAATAGAAGGATGCGGCAGTGCTTCCAAGTCATTAGACACTGGAAATTTGTCTACCAAACGACCTCCGGTAGTGTTCGCGAAAAGTTTCCATGAGTTTATCTTCTTCTGCGATGCCATCATTAGCACAGTGTCAGTCCATAGAGCCCTGGGTGTAGCATAACCGCCGGCTACTGTACTATACATTAGATTTAGAATTAGATCTAACGCTGTAAGGTACGGACCTTACAGCGTGCGCGCGCGCCTACCTTACAGCGCGCGCGCACTAACACGTGTACCCCACGTGTAGCACACGTGTGCTGTCAGCCCCGACGGCTGACAGCGTTACAGTGCGGGCCGACCCGCACTGTCTACAGTAAGCCGACTACAGTACAGTCCGTACTGTACTGTAGACGGTTAATTAACTTGTACAATAAATATAGGGAGCGACTGCCGGCGGAGGGGGGGAGGACAGGCAACCCTCCACCGACGGTCGACCACCCAGCTTACTCTACTCACACCGCCGTTCCGCGAGTAGTTACCACCGAGCGGGTAGTGGACGCGCGTGACACCGCGGCGAGCTGCGATCCGCCTCCGCCCGTCAGTACCGGATCGTCAACCGGTACTGCTCCGGGGCGTCGAGGCGTCGATCCACTCGCCTACGCGCGCGTCCCCGCCGACCACGCTCTACCACCCGCTACCGGCCCGCTTCCGGTGGCGTTGGTTGGTTCAAGACCCTCGGTACGCCGATCCGGGGTCTTCCGCCGAACATCGCGAACACCCCTCTGCCGTGTGTGGGGTGTTTATGCGACACTGGTCTCCCGACCTAGAAGACCTTCAAGATCACGCCGAGAAGGTTGTCCTTTACCTCCGCGTCCGTACGCGTTGAGATGAGCGCCGAGTACCCGACCTCGATCCGATCCGAGCCGGCGGATGTGCGAGAGGCCGCGCTACGCGTCCAAGTGGGCGACGGCGACGCAGGTCCTCGGGACCGCGAACCGTCGCCCGACCTCTCCGAAGGACGCGCTCGCGCGATGTACGATCGCATCGCCGAGTACATCGAGGATGTCCGGACATCTCTCCGTATCGACGTCTCCGACAGCGTCTACGCCCGCTGTATGGAAGAGTTGCGCTCCCTCCGCGAAGGAAGGTTCGAGCGCGTAACTCAGTCCTTGGAGAACCTGCGCGCACTCGTCGACCAGCTACACGCCCGTGTGGCGCTGGTCGAGGACGCGCGCATTGATTCCCCCGCCGTAGAGGTTGTGGGTCAACCCGCGAGTGCAAACTCCGGGGTTCGACGAGACCCGCAACCCTTCCCATCTGCGGAACAGATGGGAGCGTTCGCGCACATGGCGGCGGAACTTAACTCAACGCGCCGCCGTGCCCGTGAGATGAAACAGACCTCGGCCGAGAGGCCGCCCGGAGCCCCCTCGAGTGGGCCCGGTGCCACTGTTCCTCCGGGCCCGTCCGGATCGCAAGAGTGGCCCCCGGCTGGTGCCGTCACCAGCCGGAGGGTGGAGGACATCAAGCCGACGGCAGACGCGAACTTCGCGTCCGAGACTCAAGCCCTGCCGCATGTCCCCGGAAGCATGCGGCAGTCACGACGGGTACCGACCAAACTCGACCAGGGCCGTGGAGAAGTCGCCCGCGGATCAGGAGAACCGATTCTCCCCTTCGATCCTCGCTGGGGCGGCTACCAGCCGGCGGATCTTACCGCGCATCCCGGCCCCGTCGACATCCGAACGCTGCCCGTCACGCCGTTCGGAACGTTGGGTCCCGCCGAACCTGGGGTCGAGCCCGTCCACACCATGATACAGGAGTTCAGCGCCGTCGCGAACTACCGGATGTATCGGTTGGACAACACCTCGAGGCTCGTTACCTCGGGTGACGCGGGACGGATCGCCAAGTACGTCCAACGCTGCCGTGGGCTCCGCCCCACGATGAAGAGCTTCGACGGTACTGATGCGATTCAGTTGCTCCCGTTCCTGAAGGATATCCGGATAACCTTCAATGCCCAGCACCTGACCGAAGGTGTGGCAGTCCGTGTCTTCGCTCACTTCCTCGAGCGAGACGCGGAGCGGTTGTATACGAGTTATACCATGCGCGGCCTCCGCGCCGGCCAGCTCCACGACGATACGAGCTGGCCTGGTCTCGTCAACCAATTTATCAAACGCTACCTAACCGACGACGTGTTAGGGGAAGCGTTTGATGCTGTCGCGTCGGCGCGACAGCTTCCTCACGAAACCGAGAACACGTTCGCGGACCGGCTGGAATCCGCCGCGTTCCGATGCACGGCCGTGTTCTCAGAACAAGCCCTCGCGCACTACTTCGTGCGCGGGTTGTCCACTGCGACCCGGGCCGCAGTGGCAGAGACGATGCAAAGGTTGCCCGGACAACAGAAGACCGAACTCTCAACGATTCGCCGTATCGCAACGGCTGAGGGAACAACCTACCGCGCCCGCCGTGGATTGCCGCTGCCGGATCCGAAGCCGGCAGCGAAGGGAGTCCGAACTCCGAGGTCGCACGGAACAAGTTCGCCGGCGACCGCCCTCCACATTGGAGAAGATGAGTGGCAGGCCGACCCTGTCCTCATTACGCAAGGCTTCGACCGCGCAGGAGGCCGACCTCCAACGACAGCTTCCACGGGATCGACCGGAAGCTACGCGACTGCGTTCGCGCGCACGCCAGAAGCCACGGGTGGTCCGAACCACAACAGGGCAGAGCTGGATATCTCCCGTCAAGAAGGGGATCGCGTGCCGCCCTACGTGCCTCGACTTACCGACGAAGAGGCACGCCACGCGGCGACGTTCGCGTCGACCGATGGCAGCGCGTACGTTTGTTGGCTGTGCCGGACGTATGGCCACGCCATGTACGCGTGCCCGTTCCTGTCGCCTGAACAACGTCAGTTCACGGCGTACAGGAACTACCGCTATCAGATGGAGACGCGCCCCGGGATGCGCAATCTCCTTCAGCAGTCTACGCGGGAAGACCGAGGCCCGCAGCGAGGAGACCCGAACCGATCGGGTGGGGGCGTCCGTTTCGCCCCTCGCGAAGGCGGGTATCGACACCCGGGAACCGATCAAAGGGATCGGCGGGACCCTCGTCGGATGGATACGCGGTATCCCCGTCGAGATGGAAGAGGCGACCGGGGCCGTACCCAGTTGCCCCAAGGGGTACAGAACGCCATCATGTACCTCCAAGATTGGGTTGGGGATCCGAACCCCCAGCCCACGGAAGGAGGCGGAGGAGAGCCGGTTCTCGCCGCCCCTCAAATATTGCAACGGCCGGACGTTGCAATTCAAGGTGGCGAAGCATCCAATTACTTCGTAGAGGATGCCCAGCCAGGGTGGAGGAACGACGCGCACCACCACGGTCAGGGACCCGTTGACGCGCTAGCTAACGATAGCAGGGCGGGTAGCTCCGACAGCTCGGGTAGTTCGAAAAACCCGTAAAGACGGTTACGTTCGCGCGGTCGCGTGAGCCGTCTTGTCACACCAACCTAGACCCGTTACGATTCAACCCCGGCGGAGGAAGGGAATGTTTGCCGATAATATTCCCCTCGACTCCGCACGAGCGCACCGAGACTTCCGTAAGTCAGGTGCGGGAGGACAAGGGCGCCGAGGCCACCGAGAGCCCGGCACGCCTAGAGGAAGAAGGCACCGTGGCCACCGTGAGCCACATGCCAAATAAGGAGCGCATCGAACGCGCAGGCGGCCCGACCCACGTGTGTCCGGGGCCGCCAGAAGAAATCAAGTCGCGTACGGACGCGACTTGCCGCGAGGACGTCACCGACCGACGGAAGCCCCGCGACCGAGGCAGAAGACGACGGAAGAGAAGCCGGAACCGACGCCGGCGGCCCAAACGGAACGACCTGGCCGAGCCGTCGTCACCGAAGGTAGTCGACGGTGTCATCTGCTTGATGACATCGAAGATATACAACGTCCTCGGCTCGATCGCAACCGAGGGGAACGCGTTCAAGCCTCATACCATTGCAGTCGATACCTGCTCGGGGTATAACTTGGTGAGGAAGGCCGACCTTCCTCCCGATTGGACGCGCTACGTCGTACGTGACGCACGCCTGCCACGGTTGGCAGGCGCGAACAGTAACCCGCTCAAGCTGACTGCGGTTGTGCAGCTGGTCGTCCGACTGCGGAACACGACGTTCCGCATTCCGTTCGTGGTCGCCGACCAGCTCGCGGTGCCCGTCCTCCTGGGCACGGCGTTTATCGATGCGCACGTTCGAAGTATCGACATCGATGCGCAGAGGCTCGAGCTCCGACAAGGTGGCTCCGTCGCCATTGTCGATGGGAAGGGGGAGCCGTCTCCCCCAACCCGGCGCCACGGTCGCCAGTCAAGTCGGGCCGACGTACGCGAAGAAGCCCCACAGCCGATCCGTGTCGCCCGATTGGTCACGATCCCCGCGATGTCGCAAGCTCGGATACGCGTCACTACCGCGGGGAGCGGCCTCGTTTTCTTGGAACCCAAGCCGTCGCTCCAACGTCGACACGGAGTGAGGCTCACGAACGGTGTAGCTGAGGTCTTACCGAACCAGACCTTCGACGTGATCGTGGCGAATTTCTCGCACCACGCGAGGCGGCTCCCGAAGCGCACCGTAGTCGGTTACGCGAAGCGCAATCCGCTGGCGATCCTGACGCCCGAGCGCCGAGTCGGGGCGGAGATCGCACACGCGCTGCATCTCACCGACTTGGACATGCAAGCCGGGAGAGGGGGAGCTGGCCGACCAAGCTCCCCGGAAAATAAGACCGCCGAGGGAAGTCACGTCGGCCCCGGCGATCAGCCGGCGGGGTGCCCATCATCGACGGAAGGCACCGCGCGAGTCACAAATAAGGACCCCGAAAATTCGCCGGAAAATTGGGAAAAAGAAATGGACTTGTCATACATCGACGATGACAAGCTCCGCGCACAGGTACTGGACATGCTCCGTAAGCATTCGAGCCTGTGGAGCGGTGCGCTCGGTACGATACGAGCAACGGCGCACCGCATACCACTCGAGGCGGGGACGAAACCGATTCGTTCTATGCCCTACCGAAAGGGGCCCGCCATGCGTGAGATGGTCGCTAAAGAGGTCAACAAGATGTTGAACGCCGGAGTTATCGAACCCGCGAGCACCGAGTGGGCTTCGCCGGTGGTGCTCGTCCCGAAGAAAGACGGCTCTCTTCGGTTTTGCGTTGACTACCGACGTCTCAACGCAAAGACGGCAGCGGATTCGTATCCGCTGCCCCGGATGGACGACTGCATCGATTCGTTAGGGGATGCCGCCGTCTTCACTACGCTCGACTGCAATTCAGGCTACTGGCAAATCCCGGTCGCGCCGGAGGACCGGGATAAGACCACATTCACCACGCATATGGGTACGTTCCGCCATTTGCGTATGCCGTTCGGACTGAAAGGGGCGCCGGCCACCTTCCAACGTGCATTGGACATCATCTTGTCCGGCGTAAGATGGCAGATATGTCTCGTATACCTCGACGACGTCATAGTATTTTCCCGAACGCACGAGGAGCACGCCGAACACCTCGACATTGTCTTGAGCTTGTTGAGGACCGCCGGTATATCCCTCAAGCTCAAGAAGTGCAGCTTCTTCCGTCCGAAGGTGCATTACCTGGGGCATGTGATATCCCCAGGTAAGCTCAGCGTATCCGAAACGGCGGCCGACGCCTTCAAGACGTTCACGTTCCCGAGGACGCTTACGCAGGTGCGCTCGTTCCTCGGGGCGTGCAACGTCTACCGCCGTTTCGTCAAGGGGTTTGCCAAGATAGCTCGACCGCTAACCGATATGACTCGCAAGGACGCCGACCCCGACTTTGATAATCCGACGGAGGCCCAGCTTCAAGCGTTCGAGAACCTCAAGGCAAGGATGATCGCTCCGCCGATACTTGCGCTTCCGCGGTACGGTCGGCCGTACATGATCGATACCGATGCAAGTGCGTATCAACTCGGGTGTACGCTGCTGCAAGAACACGACGAAGCCAACGACTGGCGTCCCGTTGGATATTGGTCGTATTCGTTAAACGACAGCGAACGCAACTACAGCGCTACGGAACGCGAGTGCTTCGCTGTAGTGTGGGCCGTCCGCACACTACGCCCGTACGTCGAGGGCACGAAGTTCACCGTCCGAACGGATCACGACGCGCTGAGGTGGCTCATGTCTCTGACCGAGAGCTCCGGAAGACTCACCCGGTGGCGGCTACGTCTGGCTGAATACGATTTCACCATTCAGTACCGCCCCGGGCGCGTGCACCAGGTCCCCGACGCCCTGTCACGCCTCGTATCACCGAGGGTCGCCGACGACCCTCGCCCGTCTGTCGAGGTGGACGACGACATCCCCACCTACGACACGTGCACGACCGTTCGTGATGTCTCCGATGAGCTCGCGGACCACGTATGCACCGCGAGCTGCGACCACGAGGCCGACCACGTCTTCGTGACCACAAGGAACCGAACGAAATCCCGAAGGAATTTGCGCGCCCGAGCGCGCGACGAGCCGAGGGGCGACGACGAAGCCCCTGCTCTAGAAGAACCCCACGCTTTCTGGGCAGAGAACGAGGAGTTCGACGCCGTGGACCTCGATCTCGCCCAAGACTTCGAAGCCGATACGTCCGGTTCCCAGGTCGCCCCTCCGCAGGACGACCTGCCGGCCCCTCTTACGATAGAGGAGATCGCCGAAGAACAACGCGTGGATGACTTCTGCCAAACGGTATTGGCACGACAGTCAGAGTCCCGGGACTCCGCGTTCTTCGAGGACCACCAAGGGGTGCTCAAACGGAGACACCCCTTCGACCCTGATATCGTACAGGTGGTGGTCCCTCGGACTCTACGCGCCCGGTTGCTGCGGCTCTGCCATAACCCGGCCATCGCCGCGCATCCGGGGCAAAACCGCATGTACTACGCGCTCCGTCGCGAGTACTACTGGCCACACTTGGCCGCGGACGTCGCGTCGACCGTACGAGGTTGTCGAACCTGTGCGATGAACCGCGTCAAGCTTCGGAAACACCTAAACCGATTAAGGTTGTTTCCGGCGACGCGGCCGTTGGAGAGCCTCGCGATCGATATACTGGGGCCGCTCCCAAAGACCAAGGCAGGGAAACGATTCCTCCTGGTAATCACCGACCGCTTTACGAAGTTAACGCAGGTCGTCGCACTGCGGACGGTAACCGCCTACACCGTCGCAGTGGCGTTTTGCGAAGCGTGGGTCTTTAAATACGGCGTCCCACGCTCGCTACTGTCGGATAACGGACCGCAGTTCAACGCAAAGTTCTTCCAAAGCACATGCCGAGTGCTTGGAATTACGAACCTCTATACGTCAGCGTACCACCCTCAGACGAACGGCCAGGTGGAACGCTATAACCGAACGATTGCGTCGATGCTCCGCAATTACGTGAACGAACATCAGGACGACTGGGACGTGTACGTGGGACCGTTAACGTACGCATATAACTCCCACGTACACCGATCCACACGAACGACCCCGTTTGAGCTCGTGCTCAGCCGGCCCCCGCCGGAGTTTTCTCTTCGACGAACCGGCGGGGACGTTCCACCTGCGGATAGGGGAACGCAGCGCGCGGAGTTCCTCAAGAACCTGGACGCGACGATCCAGAAGGCCTACGGGAGCTTGCGGCGCACGCAAGCCCGTTACAAACGCGACTTCGATAAGCGCGTTCGAACGGTTAACACACGTCTCGAGCCGGGTAACTTCGTCTACCTGAACCCCACCGACGGGGGCAAGACGTCGAACAAGCTCGCCTCTCCAGCCGTGGGGCCGTACGGCGTCCTCGCTAACGATCGTCGTACCATCACAATCGATCGTGATGGTGTCACCGAGCGGGTGTCCGCAGACCGCTGCGTGTACGCGCCCCCGCCGATGGACGCGCCACGGGTGAGCACGACGACCCCGCGTGACCTTGCCGACAAGGTCAGGGAGGGAACACAGTACGCCGTGGAGAAGCTACTCAAGCATCGAGAGATGGAAGACGGAACAACGGAGTTCCTCATCAAGTGGGCGGACTACGACCAACCCACTTGGACGGCACGCACCCACATCCCCGAAGAATTGGTGTCTCGATATGCGCTGCGTCTTCGAAGACGCACGGGGAGGGACCTCAACTCCGAAGTGAACGCGGACGTTCACTCTTAAGGAGGGGGCTCCTCAACCACTCCTTTGACCGGAAAATTTAAACCCCCCCTTCGCGGTCGGAAAGGGCGGGGGTCTACGCAAGGACACAACGAGGGTGGCCGACCAACTTCGGGGAAGCATGGGATGTCCAGTCGACGCACGGACAACGCAAGTCCATGCGACACGAACCGCCATCACCGACGAGAGGAGGGTCGTGAGACAGGGCGTACGGTGTCACGAACAGTAGCCCTGTGACGTGAAGTGAAATGAGGAAGGACACGACCTCCCAGCGAACACGACGACATGTGCCGGGGCGCTACACTCACAAAGCCGTGGCAGTTCCGTCGTGATCAACTGCAGCATAACGCAACGGTTGTAGAGAGAAAGAGGGCCAATCCGATGTAAGGAACGTCTCCCAAACACGCGACTCAGAGACCTCGAATAGTCCGTACTGCCCGAGAGGGGACGAGCCCTGAGGTAATCGATGAGGCGAGGAGCGACTGCGCTGCGCTCGTTTTGTGCGTGCGCGCATAAGCAGGGACAAAATACGATAGGATCCGAGAGCCGATGTGCGAACGGAGGGGCAACTGTCTGCCAGTGCCTCGAAAGCGGACGACGCCCCCAAACCGCCGCCACCTCCCTAAAAATACGAAAATATTGGACGTTGGGAAATTACGCCGGACGGCGGACAGCACGTGCATTAGGAGTGCGTACAAGGCGCGCGGGCCATAAAAATCGACGGTCGGCTGACACACGCCACCGTACACAATCTGGAACGGGCGGTGTGATGTGCTCGCATCATCTCGGTGCGACACGCCCTCGAGGGGAATGATCATTCCCGCCGCCAAGAGGCAGGACGCTCGTGCACACCGACCCGCATTCGAGCGCGTCGTCGCATACCTACATATCCTAGGCTCGTCCACGCCACATACCCGCACACCTCCACAACGGGACGAGGTGCGCGCGAGGTCACGGCCGATCGTCCTGCCCCACGTACACGCCGTCTTCGACTCAGTCCTGGGCGCGTGTACCCTACCGAAATTCGTCGCGCGAACTGTGGCGCGGGCGCGCGGGACACCACTCGTTCGTTAGGCCGGACCGCCCCACGCGGAGCTGCGCACTACCACGCCAGCGCGCATGTAGGGGCGCTCGCGGCCGCACACGGCGACGTTAAACTGGGACACTTCTCGTGGAAGATAATCCGCTCGCAACGAACACGACGGAAAAGGACGAGTGCCGAAATCGCGACTCCTGTCTGCCGACGTAATGGGGGAGGAGGACATGGCCGCTGCCCCTCCAAGAGTCCCGCGACTTATTCGCGATGGATAGTCTACGCCGAGCGAGACGTCGCTTCGTTGACATGACGCCGATCCGAAGGCCAGCGCGAGGCACCACGTCGGTAGGTAACCCGACCGCTCCACGAGAGGGAGCCCTTTTTCGTGGCCCGAGGAGACTACCTGAGCCAACGCACTCGTACAGCCGTTTCCATTACCACCGAAACGCACGCGAGCGAACTGTGGGTGGACGCGAGTGGAGGCACTCGAACTCTCGCCGTCAGCGGGGGAGTACCCCGGCGTTCGCCAGCGCGCGGAAGCCCGACGCCCCCGGCACAGAGAAGAACGACGTCGACCGACGACGCGGTCGAGGGGCGGTGGCGAGAGGGAAGCATGACGCCGCGCGGAGGAAGGGGGAGCGGGCCGACGACGCGGTCGAGGGGCGGTGGCGAGAGGGAAGCATGACGCCGCGCGGAGGAAGGGGGAGCGGGCCGAATTGGACATCTCTTCGCCGCACAGTCCGCCGGAGGGACAGACGAGGAGCCTTCCTCCTCGAAGAAGGAAGCACCTACCGCACGTCGGACGAGCACAGTCCGCCGGAGGGACAGACGAGGAGCCTTCCTCCTCGAAGAAGGAAGCACCTACCGCACGTCGGACGAGCCGGCGGCGTCTATACCACCTCGGCGCGATGGACCGCAAAGGGTTGAGACGCGTCGGCGTAAGGAGCCGTCGGCGAAGGGGGGAAATAAAACGCGCGGTACGACGCGATCAGACGACCGGCAGCCTCGACGTCTACCGTGGGGCACCTCCGCGAAGCCGTCTCACACGAACGATGTACCGTCGTCTCCGCCCGCCGACGGGGGTGAGCGCGCGGAAGGTTCCAAGCCCCCAGGGGAACGGGTACGTAGGGAAAGAATAACTAAGGAAAGGATCGAGGGGAGGTCCATTTATCGCACCAAGGGGAAGAGGGACCTGCTTCTACTAGCTAGGCAGCGTCAACGACCGGCCTCCTCCCCTGTCTCCGTGATTTCGGGGCCGTACGACGACGTCGGGCAGTAACTGGGGTGACGTGGCGGGGTTGCTCTTACCTCCGCAAGGGAGGGCATCGCAATGGCGGCGTAGCGAGCTTCGCCGACGTGGCCCTCACCACGACCTACGGGGCTCCCAGTAGCCGGGAGGTCGGATCCCAGGTGACCGTACGGATCGCGGGGTGCGGGACGACGCCTCGAAGGCGTCACCCCCTGCGACATCGGATGCCGCCCGCTTGGCGCTGCACGAATCGCCCGGAGCTCGTCGCGCTCCGCACGGTAGCGGTCACAGTCAGCACTGAGACGCGCGACGGATTGGGAGTAACGGAGCGATGCGGCACGAAGCGCCTCCACCTCCCTCTGAGCACGATGGAACTGCGAAGCTAGTGAGGCCCGTTCGGCGCCGAGGCGTCGAGCCTCGTCACTCCGGGCTAGGTACCAGCCTGCCATCGTGCTTAGCAGCGCACCGGTAGACCAGATACGATCCCGGGAGTGCCCCAAAGCGCGCAGTAATTCGGGGATCGACTCGAGCTCACCTGGCGATAGGACACGATCCGCAAACTCACCCGGCGCAGGTCCGCCCTCCAAGGAACGGAGCGGCGGGACGGGTAGTATTTCGGAGGGTCCTCGGCTGCCCCGAAGAGGCGTTTCGGTGTAGATGGGACTCGCGATACGAAATGGGTTCGATCCCACTGCGAACACGTCCGGGGATTCAGCGTCCAGATCCCGGTAACGCTTGCGACGCGCTGCACGGGCAGCGGAGCCCACACCGCTGCGGGACCCCGACGACCCGGTTGGAGGCGGTCCTACGGCGGGTCGCGACGCGAATGCGTCCGCGCGAACGTCGTACAGTAAAAAGACACTCCGTTCGCCGGTGGAGAAGTCAGTCCAGGGGCGGTGGGTATGTTCCCCCACCCCTCCGGCACGGCGGAGGAGATCCAAGACGGCGGTATACGTCCACACGACGTGTGTGGACTCCCGGTCAGACGGATTCAAGGACACCTTGGGGAGCCCCGGCGTCACTCTCCCCAAGAAATCCAACGTCGGGGTGGGCTGGATGAACACCCTGCCATTCACATCCAGCTCGGTGCTGACGGCGTTGCACACCGACCACGCCCACTCCCGTTCGCAGTTAGACAAGAGACACTCATACGCCGGGTGGTCCTCCTCTAGGAAGGCGGACCCGAAGTATTTAAGAACGTACGGGAGGAGCGGGTGGACTCCCAGCGAAGGGAAGGAGTCCCGAACCACGGCGGGGAGTGTGGGGAAATCGGCGGGGGACAGTCCATGCTCGAAGCATGCCGAGCGGAACACGCGCCCATCCTTTTCGTCGGCTCGGCGATATGCCGACCAGTCGCGATGGGCGATCGCGATAGAGTGTATCCTCATCAAGGCACTGGCCGACTTCTGAAGCGCGACTAACGGCTTCGAGAACGCATAGGGACGGGGGCACACGTACAGCCCCGCGACCTCGGCAAGGACGAACGGCTGCGAACCCCGTCCGCCGGGAAGGCAGAGGGCCGAGGCCATGCGATCGACGTACTCAGCCTCGGCCACGCTATACACGAACGTACGGTCACAGGGGATTTCGCCGGGGATTTGGTATCCGGCACCATCGCCCTCCGCCATAAGGCGGACGAGCGCCGCCGCGGCCTGATCGATAAGACCGGCGCCCCTGATCTTGAGGATGCGGGCAAGATCAGGGCGCACCTCGGGTTGAGAAATTATCTCGGCTATAGTCACGCCCGACCGGGCATGGCGACCCCAGGGGAACCGGAGACGGCTCAGCGGTAGGGGCGCAGACCGTTCGTAGACCGCGCCCAGCCACCTCGTCGAGCTGTGCGATGCACCTCGGTGGCCCTCCCCCGACGGACGGACAACGTCCCATGGCGATCCGGGATGACCGGAACGCCCTTGGGCCCTGTACGGATCAGGGCGCGGCGGAGGGGGTGGCGTTGGCACGGCTCCCGTGGAGCCAGAGGGACCGGCCGAAGCCATCGGCAGCGGTAGGCCACGGGCGGCAGGGGAACCCGACCGGAGATGACCTTCGCCGGCGTGGTACGCGGGACCTCCGACGACTCCGACCACGGAGGTCCCCAACTCCCCCGAGATCGTGGAATCCCGGGACGGACGCGTCTTCTGGAAGGCGGTGAGCTGCGACGACGGAGCCGCCGCTGCGGGCGAACCCGCACCCGTAGGACGGAGAGTCGGCAGCGGGGCCCCGATTGACCCCGACGAACCAGGGGGAGCACCCCCTTCGCGCGACGGAGAGGGGGAGTTGCTCATGACACGGCCGCAAAGTAACGACGTAGAGGAATCTCGGAGGAAGGGAACGAGCGATCACGAGAGCGAGGGAAAACAGAGGTGACTGAGCCGCGGAAGTGGTGCAGGCAACGGCTCGCCACGGGGATTATACGAAGAAGGATACCCCCCGGTCGATACGACTAACCACCGCCGCCCGGTCTAAAAATAGAACGAATTACGGAGGGCAACCACGACGGCAGAAGCTCCACGGGACGGCCTTCGGTTCAGACAGCGGTGCACCGCCCAATGGAATTCGCGGAGGACAGGAAAGACGATCGCCGAATTCAGGACCAACCCCCTTCCGCCACCGCCGACGACGACCCCTGAGACTCGCGGCGCCCCCTCGATGCGACCACCGTCGCGCGCGCGACGTAAGGCGCCGCCACTACACGGCGACGAAGAAGTGGAGACAGGCCTCTACGCGCCAGCCTATATACCCGACGAAAGAGCGCCGACCGTCGGCAAAGCCACCCACGCTCCTCGATGCCGTGCTCTCACCCTCGGCGGTCGACCGAGCGACATCAGAGGCGAGTGGCTGGGGGTCAACGGGAGGAACGGCACCCGCGCTCTGGCCCGGCATGAGGGGGGGCAACACGCGATGACGCGTCGAACCGAAGGTAAGCGGGCGTGGTTCGCGGAAGGGGACTGGAGGGGGGTTGGCCGACGCAATTACGCTAGGCGACGAGCCACGTGGGACAGGACACTACGGGGTTCTACAACTGGTGTTGGCGGGGAGAGGGAGAGCGACAGGATCCTCCCACGTCGCAAGGTACAGAACGAGACCCCCCCTCTGCTGTCGTCTACGGCGGCTCAAGCTCGCGAGCTGTGGTGTGAGAAGGTACGGCGACCACCGCGGAGGAGGCTGACCGACGGCTATGTCATAAGGAGAGGGTACCCATAGGGCGCGGAGCTCGCAGTACAAGACGGAACCACCGACCGGTCGTGGTAAGGAGGGGACCGCGGGCAATTCGAAGGGGGATGCCGCCTCCCGTCACGGTCTACCGACCCCCAGGAAGAGGACGTATACGCCAAAGGAGTCGCTCTATTTCCGAGGACTGCGGGCTTGGCTCGCACGGCGCTTCGGGGCACTCATCACCCCCACCACGGCGGAAACAAAAGAGGACCCACCGAATCGCGGGGGAGTGGACCTCCCCCGCACAGAAGAAGGACACTCGCCGACGTCGCGTTCGCGTGACGGAGGCGGCGAGTGGGAGGGCCAAGACGCAGAGCGGTTCCGCGCGCCTCATCGCGGAGAGAAACGCGCGCACGGAGACGAATGACCTCGGAGGAGCAGCGACGGGGCGGGAAAGACGGCGCAGACACCAAGCGGTGCCGAGACGAGAACGCGACCGACAGTGACAATGGATTGGAAGGATCCTGCGCGCGAAGGAGGTGGAGAAGGACCGAGGGCGAGCAAGAACTGATTGAACCGGAGGCGCACCCCCCCCTACCCGCACACGTGAACGCGGACGTTCACGCCTAAGGGGGGGGCCGTGTAGCATAACCGCCGGCTACTGTACTATACATTAGATTTAGAATTAGATCTAACGCTGTAAGGTACGGACCTTACAGCGTGCGCGCGCGCATACCTTACAGCGCGCGCACTAACACGTGTACCCCACGTGTAGCACACGTGTGCTGTCAGCCCCGACGGCTGACAGCGTTACAGTGCGGGCCGACCCGCACTGTCTACAGTAAGCCGACTACAGTACAGTCCGTACTGTACTGTAGACGGTTAATTAACTTGTACAATAAATATAGGGAGCGACTGCCGGCGGAGGGGGGGAGGACAGGCAACCCTCCACCGACGGTCGACCACCCAGCTTACTCTACTCACACCGCCGTTCCGCGAGTAGTGACCACCGAGCGGGTAGTGGACGCGCGCGACACCGCGGCGAGCTGCGATCCGCCTCCGCCAGTCAGTACCGGATCGTCAACCGGTACTGCTCCGGGGCGTCGAGGCGTCGATCCGCTTGCCTACGCGCGCGTCCCCGCCGACCACGCTCTACCACCCGCTACCGGCCCGCTTCCGGTGGCGTTGGTTGGTTCAAGACCCTCGGTACGCCGATCCGGGGTCTTCCGCCGAACATCGCGAACACCCTTCCGCCGTAGGTGGGGTGTTTATGCGACAGGGTTTACATCTTTAAAATTTTCGTACCCAACAGCTTCGAGTGTTGAGAAAAAATCATTGCAAAACTCCATGATTCGAGCTTCGGGGTCTGCAATTTGCGTTGGCATTCGTACACTTGCTATAGCTTTCTCAATAACAGCGGGATCGAACGTACTCTCCTCTCTCTCAACGAGGCTTCTAATCCACTGTTCAATATAGCCAGTTGTTAGCTGTACCACAGTTTTGCCAGGGGCGATATTCCTGAATCGACCCATGAAATGCATACGTCTCAGCAAGCCAGGGTCCACTGATACTCTGTAAGTCGCTTTTGTCATTGTAGGCACTTCCTTCTTCTTCTCTGCAATTTCCAGCTCATATCTCTCGCGATCCCTTAAGAACTGTGACACTTTCACTGGGTCCACACTTCTCGAAACTGGGTGCGAAATAGGCTGAAAAATACTGACGGCTCCATCCGTCTCCGCCTGACCGGCAGCCACCGCATCCTCCATTGAACTGTCTTCTTCGTTGTCGTAGCGTTTCGTAAATCTTCCTGCAGGAAAGAAATTTCTTTAAACACGTGACGCCATAGCAAGAACAAGAAGCTAAACTGCAGAAGACGCTTTTATTTACCGATGCCTTCTTTCTTGTTGGTTCTATCTTACGATGTCCTTATGTACTGTCGTCTCGTGCCTCCGTTCGGTCCCGGGAGAGCACCGCTCAACTTAGCATTCAATGCCCCTCTCTTCCAGTAAATAATTTCAACATCACTCTCCAATTTTTCCCACGGTTGACACCTGACCTTGCCCTCCGCGGCGTAGGGTGTCCACAGATAGAACCAACAGTGTCCTGTATACACAACAGGACCTTCGAGGGAATCGTTGTTGCAACAGCCTCCGTCGGTGGACGTAAACAAGTAGCAGCGCTACACCCACGTGTCGCCCGATGGCCAAGACACCTACACCGGTCCGGTCGCAATCAAAGCCGATGGCACCAACAACAAACAAAAGAACCAATACAAGAGCCCGATGTACCCAGTCGTCACAATGTGGATCGCAATCAGGCACTGTGGAACCAAAGCAAGATAAGAGAATAGAAATAGAGATAGAAATAGAAAAGGATAGGTGAAATAAAGGAAAAGGAAAGGGAACCCCCGAGCGCAAAGGATAACGTAATCTGTGGTAAAAGGGAGCGTCTTGGGAAAGACGGACTTCGACCAAGGCGATATTCAACTCTGGCAACTCGGGTTACCTTTACTGACTTGGTGGTCAGAGGGCTAAGGTATATATCGCCCCGCCGGAGCCTCTACAGTAGCTCGCGGCGCTAGATCCTAGATCTAATCTAGTGTCAGCAAAATTAATGCGAACTAATTAACTAAATAAAATAAAATAATTAAAAATTAAAACTGTGCAATTTTTCACACGTGTGTCCCCCAACGCGGACTACAGAGAAAAATCTCGATACAGCGGCCCCTAAAGGTGGCGACCCGGAAAGGCCATTAGGGTCACTGTACCGGTAGAGGTCACTGTACTGGAGCTGGATGCAGGTGCCCCGCAACGGCCCCAAACAAAGGGGTGACGTCTAGCTGACAGAGCTGACACCTTAAAAAGCTAATAAAACTGGGGCCTGCACCCATCTGATGCAGCTCAAAGCTGGCGCGAAACTCATATAGTCTTGAAAGTAACCAAAAAACAACCTTCGTGCCAGTTTCAAGCGACAATGCGCTTGATGAAGCTGTTTCTACTGCCATGGAAGAGGTCCGAGGGCCTACGGAGCAGTCTGACTCAGACTCCGGGGCAGATGCACAAAGAGAAGAAGAGCGCTGTGAGGCAAAGAAGCCCTCTCTAAATCGTTTGCAGGCAGCAGCTGTGGCTTTGAGAAAGGAGGCAAATTTATTTGCCCAGAGTGAGCATCCATTCTCAAAATCCATGAGGGATGATTTTCTGGCACTTTTGGACATTGAGATAGAGAACATTGTTGGCTATCGCAAGCGCTGTCGTCGTCAGTCAACGGTGGACTCATTTTTTCCGAGCTCGTCACGTGAGTGACCTTACAAATTTTAATTAAAAATATACTTTTTCTACAGTGACCCACTGCAAATACGGGTCACTCAACAGGAAAGGTCACTGTAATGAGGGGGTCACTGTAGAAAACGAAAGTGGGCTTTGTGGGCACACAGGGCAATGGTGGCAAGAATTTTCTGGCCATCGGTCACTGTACCGAGGGGGGTCACTGTCACGAGCGATAACTGTATCGAGATTTTTCTCTGTACTTCTCATATCCAAATTTTTTCCTTTCTTTTCACCCCCCTTTTCAGGTGCGTATTGCACTACAGGAACCAAGCCGAAGCCCGGACAAGGACGCGTGACGAACCGTGAGGCGACGACGAAGCCCCCGCTCTCCAAGGACCCAATTCGTTTTGGGAGGAGAACGACGAGTTCGACGCCGCCGACATCCAGCGCGCCGAAGACCCCGAGGCTAGCGCGCTCGACTCCCCGGTCGCCCCACCGCAGGACGACCTTCCGGCCCTTCTTACGATAGAGGAGATAGCCGAGGAGCAACGCGTGGATGACTTCTGCCAAACCGTTTTGGCACGACAGTCCGAGTCTCGAGACTCCGCGTTCTTCGAGGACCACCAAGGAGTGCTCAAACGGAGACACCCTTTCGATCCTGATACCGTACAAGTGGTGGTGTTTCGGACGCTCTGCGCCAGGCTCCTCCGCCTGTGCCACAACCCGGCCATCGCGGGGCACCCGGGCCAGAACCGTATGTACTACGCACTTCAACGCGAGTACTACTGGCCCCACCTGGCTGCAGACGTGGCAGCCACGGTGCGAGGGTGTCGGACCTGCGCGATGAACCGGGTGAAGCTGAGGAAACATCTCAATCGATTGAGATTGTTCCCAGCTACGAGGCCTCTCGAGAGCCTCGCCATCGACATCTTGGGGCCGCTCCCCAAGACGAAGACAGGGAAACGATTCCTGCTCGTGATTACGGACCGCTTCAGTAAGCTGACGCAAGTCGTTGCGCTCCGCACTGTAGCATAAACACCCCCAGCGATAGGGGTGTATGCGCAGTTCGACCGAGACCCCGTCCGATCGGGAAGACGGGGGTGAAGCAGGACACCAGCTAACGGCACCGGGCAGCGGGCCCGGGTAGCGTGGTAGAGCGGGAACGGGGAGGACGCCGGTACGCGCGAGCGGTTCGACGCCTCGACGCCCCGGCGCGGTACTGGGTAACGATCCAGTACCGACGGGCGGAGGCGGAGCCGACTCGTGGGCGTACCGCGCGCGTCCTCAACCCGCGCTCGGTGCCGCTCTAAGGTAGTTAGCGAGCGCTACCTTAGAATAAGCGGGAAGTCGGACCTTGACGGTCGGTGGGTGACAAGTCCGTGCTTGTCCTCCTCCACCGCCGCCGGTCCGCTCCATATTTAATGTACCTAATAACCTATCATAATAGTACAGTACCGATGTGCTGTAGCGACGTACTGTAGCGGTCGGTCGACACTGTAATACTGTCAGCCATCGGGGCTGACAGTACACGTGTGTGTGCGCGCTCTTCGGTCCCGCGCGTACACGTGTACACGTGCGCCCCCCTGTACTCGGGGTTACACGTGGTGGTACTGTAGAGCATCGAGCTCTACAGTAACCGATCCGATTCTGAGTTGATCTAATCTAAAATAAAGCCCCAGGGGGGGGGGTTATACTACACGCACGATAACAGCGTACACGGTCGCAGTTGCGTTCTGCGACTCGTGGGTGTTCAAGTATGGCGTCCCTCGCACGTTGCTTTCGGACAACAGCCCTCAGTTTAATGCCAAGTTCTTCCACAGCACGTGCCGTGTTCTGGGGATAACGAATTTGTACACTTCGGAGTACCATCCCCAGACGAACGGGCAAGTCGAGCGTTATAACCGAACAATCGCCTCGATGCTGAGGAACTACGTGGGTGAACACCAAGACGACTGGGATATGTACGTGGGGCCGCTTACGTATGCGTACAATTCCCACGTACATCGCACCACACGCACCACGCCGTTTGAGCTCGTGCTCAGCAGGCCACCGCCGGAGTTCTCTCTCCGACGGGCGGACGGCGACGCGCCCCCTTCCGATAGGGGGAACCAACGTACCGAGTTCCTCAAGACCTTGGACTCGACTATCCAGAAGGCCTACGGGAGCCTGCGTCGGACGCAGGGTCGCTACAAGCGCGACTTCGATAAGCGCATACGACGTATGAATTCCCGGCTCCGTCCCGGGGAATACGTATATCTCAACCCCACCGATGGGGCTAAGACATCGAACAAGCTCGCCTCGCCCGCTGTCGGACCCTACCGCGTGCTCGCCGATGACCGCCGAACCATCACGATCGATCGTGATGGGCTCTCCGAGCGAGTCTCCGCCGACCGCTGCGTGTACGCGCCGTCTCCGATAGACGCGCCACGAGCGAGTGCGAAGACCCCGCGGGACCTCGCCGATAAAGTCACCGCGGGAACGTAGTATGCCGTTGAACGGCTACTGAGACATCGAGTCGTGGAAGACCGAACTACGGAGTTCCTCATCAAGTGGGCAGATTACGACACACCCAATTGGACTGCGCAAACTCACGTCCCGGAGGAGTTGGTGTCTCGTTACGCCCAACGCCTCCGGAGACGTACCGGCAGAGACCTCACCCAAACCTTGAACGCGGACGTTCACGCTTAAGGGGGGGCCCTCAACCGCTCCTTCGCGGATTAACCCCAGCCTGCACGAACAGACTAAAAGGGGGAAGCGAAGGAGGACGGTGGACCCTATCGGAGGGTCACAGCGAGGGACGTGTTCAAGTCAAGTCGTCTTGACTTCTCGGACGTCAAGGACGCGATACATAAGAACAGGACAGTACGAACTGCCTGAAAAAATGTTGGGCCCTCGTAATGGCCGACATTACGAGAACCGCAAAACCCCGTTCGGATTGGAAAAGTCGGACGACCCCCCTCCCGAACAGGATTGCCGGACGATCCGTTAAGTCCAGCAACCACGGCGAGGAGGGGCGCCCGACGAACGAGGCGATCAGCGGTGGAATCACGACAGCCCCTCGGTGGGCGGAGCAAGCGACCAGAATGCCCGTCGCTTGTGTCTCGGAATATCCGAGAAGATGGAGGCTCACGGCGAGCCATCAATCAGCATCCGGGTTAGACAGCCCGGCAGAAGACCGGATCATGGTCCTTTCGGTTTGGGTTGTGTGCGAGGAGACGCGCGAAACGCGCAGGCAGACGCGCAGGCGAGGGGAGCGGCGTCAGTAGAACGCGCGCTGGGGCCGTTCAATAAGAGCGAGGAAGCGAGAGCAACTCAGTCGGAAGGGCACCAATATTTGCGCACGGACGCGAGACACTTCAAAACCGCCGCCGAGACATGCCCTGTAATAAGGAAAATTACGCGGGAGGAGAACGTTACACGTGAGCGACGCCGGAAGTGCGCGCCATGCACCAACACCGATTGCGTCATCACCAAATCACTCCCGCCACCATACCCCGAAAATAACCAAAAAATTAAGGGGAAGAAATTACAGCAGCACGTGCGCAGTGTGCCCAGGTACTGCAGTCCATACGATCAGCAAAGAAAAGGCGGACCGCGCTGCGCGAGGGTACAACGGGTACCAGCAGGAGCTACACACGTCCGCCCCTGACCGGAAAGGGAGGCGGGCGTGAGGTTGAACCGTACGCCCGCATCGAGCGGGTGACTCGAAAGCCCGACGCGCCACAAGCCGACAGATCGGCCTTCCCTCCTGGTCCCCTCCTCACGCGGACCGCCGCGCACCGGTTGAGCGAGTGCCCCGAGCCACCCTCCTGCCAGCGACGACGCCCGGGATGGCCACGGCTGAGGAAGGGACGAGCGCGAGTCAATCACGCGCTTTCGAGCCCTCGCTTCCGAATTGGAGGGGCACAGTAGGTTGCGCAATCGATGTGATCGTCCGTCGCAAGGGCGTGATTGCGCCACCGCGCGCACTCCGCACGACGCGTCGTAGTGGCGACGTAGAGTGCGACCACGGATAAAGACGGCTCTGTGGCCGACCACGTCGAGCCGGGTACCCGCTTCTAGGTCCGCACCTCGAAAACAACGGAGTTCACATACTCGACGGACGAGACGCCGCTGTGCGGGACCTCGACGGGGGTCTTCCCGAAAGGCCCTGTGCTCTTGCCCCAGACGAAGGGCACGCGACGCCCCTTCGTGAGACGACTGGCGAGGGGAGCTCGTCACGCCCGCTTCTCTCGAAGAGGCCCCCGACAGTTGCGACGCCGTACCTGCACGCTCTGTACCTCGCCCCTCTCTCTCGGAAGGAGCCTTCCAGGAGTGACAACGAACAAAAGCGCCGGAAGGCCAACCACGAAGCCTTAGGGAGCGCCATTGCCGAGGACGCTGGACGGCGTCCCGTCTCGTCCGTACACGAATCGGGACGGGGTGAACCGATAACCGGCACAACCGCACGCGCCGACCCCGCCAACACTCCCTGACGGCCCATTTCCTTCTTCGCGGAAGCGTTCATAGGGACCAAGACAAACCTGCCCCACGCCGGCGCCTAGGGCGGAACGGAATGAGGTATCGCCCGAGCACAGACGAAACAAGACGTCCCAATTTGTCGCCAGCAACGGCGTGCCCGTATGAACGCCAGTACGAAGGTAGGACTCCGCGCACCGGACGCCGCAGAGGTGAGAGAAGGTCCGTCCGCCGTTGCGCAAGACGTTGCTCTACGAAGCGATGCGGTCAATTGTCGTTACCGTATGACGGAGCACGTGAACGAGCAGCCAGCCCGAACGCACCCTCTCGCCAGGATCCTGGTTGAGCCCCCGAAGGTGGCAAATCCTCGCGACATAAAAGGGGAAAGGGAAAGGGGCACGATCGAACGTGCTCCCCGACTTCGACTTGACGATGAAAGTTGGCAGGGTCCCAGCTCGCGTCGAAAGAGAGGAGAGTGGCCCGAGCCCCATCATGCGCCTCATCCGATAGGACTCATCGCGATGGTGGCTGTGGAAAGGCGATAAAACGTTCAAGGACGCCCCAACGGAGGAGACGGGCGCGAATGTGTTCGATTGGGGTAACGTCGTGTGCGATTACGACAACGACGGCGATCGGGACATCTTCATGGTCGGCGAGCTCGACTTCCTCGCATTTGGCGGCACCGATTACCCCCCAAACCTCATATACAAGAACGAGGAGTGCACCGGGACGTTTCGTACGACACGGCGTCGTGGGGCGGGCTGGTCGTCGGAGCCGGGGCACAGAAACGCAAGGTGGATTTGAAGGACTCTGGAATGGACCGCAGCGATGCAAGCGACAATAGCCCTCTTGTGCGTCCGCTTCGGCGGAAGCAAAGGATCCGGACACAGTGTCAGGGGCGCACAAGCGAATTAAGGCGAGTGGAACAGAAGAGTAGGTGGAGTTGGACGTACACAAAGTGGAACAAAGTGGTTCGAATGAGGGGATCATGCGACGTGGGAGCTCCAGACGAATTCCCCACATCCGATCTGAGATTGTCGAGAGAAGTTTTAAAAAAAGCGCAGAGACACGAAACGGACAAAGGCAGCGTAGGTACCCGAGCGTGGAGAGAACCAAAAAGCCAAGCGAGCGGGGAAATCCGAGAAGAACACAAAAATGGTGGTACGAAAACATTACCGAAAAGAGCAGCTTCAGCGTCCGCTTGGTAGCTTACGAGTACGTCGCCCGAGGATGGGATTTCCTCAAGCGTATAGAATGACAATTCCGAGCCAGCAGAGGTCGATGGAAAGCTGAGAGCGGGTGTTGTTGACACCTCATGCGAACCCGCCAAAGCCGCTCATTCGTCAGAGGGATGACCTGGACCCCCCAGCGGCTTTTTCTTTGCAACTGAGAAGAAGACCCGAGTGAAAGGGATCCACGAAACGAGCCGGATGCACATGCGGGCCCGCCGCTCGGTTCATCGCCCTTGCAGCCGAGTTCACCGCACGCTGACGGAAATGCGGTTTCCGCAAGAATGACTCTGAACGTGAAAGCGGATGCGCATGGGAGAACGTGCCCAGATGACTTTTCCGACCGTAGGAGAACAGTGTTGTGTCGTGCGGTCTTGAGATACCTTCAAACCATCCTACGGACTCAAGGCGGATGCGAGGGGCATAAAAAATGCTGCGACGTCAGTTAGATACGTTGCGTAAGTTGACTTCGTTTACTTGGCCAGGGCCATTCTGGGCCTGCAAAAGCTCTCTCGTTTCCAACGATACAGTAGTGAGCGACCGACATGGCGAGCAACCACTGACTGCGAGCGTGTCGGTCATGCCGGGCCCTATTTCGCACTGTACTTCCGTCGAGGGAGAGCGAATCCCGGAACAAAGCTTTGACGACACTTCGGCGCACGTGAAAACGACAACTGAAGATGCAACAGCAAGGCACACACGGGAGGGTGATAATCGGGGGGCGCCAAGGAGGGAAACTACAGAAAGAATGTCTAACTGCTCTTTGAAGCCCTCCTGGTGACCACGATTAATCTGGGTTATTTCTCGCACCACACACAAGTTCGTTGAGTCTGTTTATAAGGGAATGGCGTCGAAGTCACGCATCCTCCGATCGCCCACGAGAGGCCGTGGTCTTGTGGCCTCACCGGACACGGACTGCAGGGCATAGGGACCACCGAATGGCTTTTCCGAGCGGTCTCCCCTGCTACGCTGGGAGCAGGCCACTCGGGGCGCCGAGTTTGTCTACCACATCCGCTCTCAGAAATCGCTGACGCCCGCATCGCTGGCGTGAACCGTCCACGACAGCAGGTCCATCGCCGTAGAAACCGCTACATTTTGCGTCGTGGCGCGGCTTCTCTGATCAGAGCAGAGCTCGAGCACGTCGAGCTGCTTGTCGCACGGGCCGCAAGTGACGGCGCAGGCCGCCCCCCCTTTTGCGGCGGACGGTGGGCATATGGCAACTGGGGACGAGTTGCTTCGGGAAGGGGATTTGCTGGGATGTGAAGACATGGCGGGAGGCACGTCGGGAAGGGAGATGGCCCGGGGAGATCGGACAGTGTGGAAGAGACCACAGCTCCTACGAACAGGAAGGGGCTCTGAAAAGGCAATCTAGAATCAAGAACAAGAGCGCGAGAGGGCTCGGGACAAGGAAAGTCTTCCCCTCACACCGACGTGGACGCGGACGTCCCCGCTTAAGGGGGGGGGGCCGTGTAGTATAACCCCCCCTGGGGCTTTTTAGTTAGATTAGATCAACAACGGGATCTAATACTGTAGAGCCCGATGCTCTACAGTATTACCGCGCGTGGCCACGTGTACCCCTCGGGTACTGGGCGCACGCGTGCACACGTGCACACTTGTACCGCGCGGGACGGAAGCGCGCGCACACACGTGTACTGTCAGCCACGATGGCTGACAGTCTTACAGTACGGTCCGATCTGTACTACAGTAGTCCATTACAGTACTTCGGTACTGTAGTGTTATAGATTGTTTTATATATTAAATATGGAGCGGACCGGCGGCGGTGGAGGAGGACAAGCACGGACTTGTCACCCACCGACCGTCAAGGTCCGTCTTCCAGCTTACCTAACACGCGCGATCGGTCTTCGCGCGCGTTAAACGGGACAAAGCGGGTAGGGGACACACGCGTACGCGAGCGAGCCTACATCCGCCTTCGCCCGTCAGCGCTGGTACGTTACCCAGCGCTGCTCCGGGGCGTCGAGGCGTAGATCGGCCCGCTCGTACGCTCGTCCCCGACCGTCCCGCGCTACCACGCTACCAGGGCCCGCTTCCCTGTCTCGATAGCTGTGTTCTCCTTGTCTTCTCCCCCTCCGAAGGGTCTACGTCGAGCTAAAGCATACACCCCTCTACGTCAGGGGGGTGTTTATGCTACATTAGGGACCGGCACGGGTCGGGTTGCGCGACACGCGAGCGAGCCGAGATCCGCCTCCGCCCTTCAGCGCTGGTACGTCACCCAGAGCTGCTCCAGGGCCTCGAGGCATCGATTCGCTCGTTTACGAGCGCGTCCCCGCCGACACCGCTCTACCACCCGCTACCAGCCCGTGCTGGGGGCGTTGGTTGGTCCAAGACCCTCGGTACCGTCGATCCGGGCTCTTCCGCCAAACGACGCGAGCACTCCTCCTCCGTGTGGGGGTGTTTATGCGACACCATCCGGTTTCGGAACCAGCAGCACGGGCGACGCCCATTCTGACTGCGCTGGTTCTATCACTCCTGGTTTTAACATCTTTGTAGTGTAATGACCGGCGCGAGCGCGCGGAGGTCATCGGACGGCCGTGTACGGTATACACGTGGGCAGTTGTGCCCACGTGTAGCGAGCGCGCGCGTGCCGAGCGGTCGTAATCTGGCGTACGTGTACAGTAGTGTACGTGTCGGCCAAGCGGTAGTCTGCTAGTATTACGCGTGTACGCTAGCACACGCGGCATCCGTGCGGTAGTCTGTAAGCAGCGCGTGTGTACAGCAGTACACACGTGTAGCTGCAGCGTCCGCGCGGTAATTAGGAATTGAGGCGCTAGTTTTTTAATTGCGTACAGTACCTGGTACGCACTAGGCGGCAGGTACTGTACACCGGGACAGGTGTCCGAGGCGTCCCTCTGAGGGGTTAAGACCTGACACCCGTCCCCACCAGTAAACTGGGGCAAGCTCGCCCCCGTCCCTTTCGCGCCTACATATGTCCGTTTCGGTTGTCTATCGCGCGCGCTGGCTTCTAACCCGTTACCGGTCGCTCCCGCTCACGCACCACGGGGCGACTGCGCGTAACCGGCCAGTGAGCCACTCCCTTTTCGCGAGCTCGTCCGATTGGTTCAATTAGCGCGTCGCGTCCGCGCCGCGTGCTCCCTCGCTAGAGCCTCCGCCTCTCACCCAACCCAGGGCGGAGAGGAGTTATCCCACAATCTTCTGTACTTCTGCATCTTCTATCTCTCGGGCTTTTGGTCCTGCCCGCTACGGAGCTTGTGCGATGGGCCTGGTCTCCGGGACCACTTCGATCCGGTGGACCGTCTTATTAATTTCTCTAAGGGTCCCATCTCACATGCGGGAATACTTCTTCAACATGTGACGGAACTTGTCGCGCAGCCGGTCCGGCACGTGGCTCAGGTCGAGTTCCTCCACGTCCGGCGGTGGCGGCTCAATCCTGCGTCGCGGCTTCGTAGACGCCGACGCGGAGAGCCCTACCGACCGTTCTCCGAGCTGTCCCTCACGTTCTTGATCCGACGGTTCACCTCTTGTCTCGCCCGTAGGCAGTGGGGTAGAATTAGGAAAATTTTCCTCCTGCCTTTCTTCAATTCCTAGAACTTCACCAATGGTCGTTTTGCTCTCGAGCACCGCTCTTGGGTGCTGTAGTAATTATGCCACGACTTGGCCCTTTTTAAACCCTAACAGGGTACTTCCTAAAAGCAGCAATGAGTAAACGAAATGGCCTGTCAGGCTCAACCTGAACAATTCCATTCGTACATATCAATCCATGCCTTTCATATATAGGCGAATACGGCTGAACCACGACCAAGTCTGCCCTCTTCGAGGTGCCTTCAACGACGCGTTGCGTCCCGGGTGCAATAGACGCGGCCTTCGCCACCTTGACCTCGGGACTAATTCGTTCCCCCTTTTCATCATTCTCGTCCTCTCCCGGGACGAGATCCTTCTGCCCTTTCCTCGACGAGAACCGCCTCACAATCGGAACTTCCGAGAAATCCGCCAACTCCACTGTCTTCCTCCGTGGGTATACCGCTTCAACCAACCTGTCGCAGTAGTCCGCGCCTAGAATTAGCGGGACTGCGAGTTTTTTGCATACAATAAACTCAGTTGCGGCCACGAATTTTCCAACCCTCACAGGCATTTTGATTGTGCCGAGAGTTCGGAATGGCCTGTTGTTCGCATCGCCGATGTCCTGGGTCGGTCCGAAGGACACTAGAGATTCCATTCCGGCCGGGAGTTCCGATTTTCGCACAAGGTTTGGTCCCGCGCCGGTGTCTAATACAGCAAACACCCGGCTCATCAATCCGACCGTTGGTCTGATATCCGCGTAAACTTTGTAGTCTTTTCGCGCAAGAACCAAGATCTTCTCTGGAAACACCCTTCGCTTAACCCTGTCCCACGGTCTTCGATTTTCCTTCAGCGGCCGATCCCTGACTCGAATCAAGATTTTCTTGACTTGAGTGGGCCCCTTCGGCTTATCCACCAATCCAACAACCTCCTCATCGAGGCCTGATTTTGCCGTCGGAGACGGGGAACGGGGCTGAGCCCCGGGAACAGTACATCTACTCAGTGCCCCTCGCGACTCGTGCCAGATTCCCCTCTCTAGTTTCCCTGCTGCTGCGGGTTCTTCTTATCCTCCGACTAGGGCCCCGCGGCTGGCCCTCTTGACGGTCGGTTCGACCCGTTGGAGGAGGCACTCGGTGTGCTCGCCGTCTGAGAATCGAACCAATTTTTGACCTTCAAATAATTGGTTGATGGAATCCCCAATCTCTCCATCGGAGACAACGCCTCGTAGTTCCCCATAACCTTGTGCATTTCCCGAAGGGGAAGTATGCACTTGGGTGCGGCGTGCCCCTTTTCGTTGCAATGAAAGCATAAGAGCCCATTCTTCTTGACAGGGTTCTTCGGCGTCGGCCGTCCGTTGACCTGCGGCCATCCAGTCCAGCCTGGTCGTCGGAACTGGGTACCCTTGTCTTCCATCGGGAGGCGCGGCGCCGGCGTGTGGCCGCGCCCTCGGAATGCTAATCTGTCCTTGCGGTCCGGTGCACGAGCACACGTCAGCGTCTGATGAAGAGAGTTGCGGTCCGTCGTTCAGTTCCCAATTTGAAATGGTGTTTTTGGTTTCGATGTTATTTTACGTGCTTTTTAAGGTGATTTAAGAAAGCTTCTTTTCCAGACATATCTAAAAACATCCACAAAGAATATGCAATTCCAATAAAGTCCTTCCTGTCCCCAACTCAGAAGTCAAGTACAGTAGCGAGGGTATCCCTTTCTTTCCTGTCGAGGAAGCAGAAGTTAAGAATTACACTGGTCAAATAATTTCCTCATATGAGGACAAAAGGTATTTTATTTTTTCTAGACAAATAACCCATGATTCCACTTTTGCTTTTTTAAACCAGAAGGCCATCACTACAGGTAAAGCATCTGGTTGTTGATTCTCTCGAAAACTAACTCGTTGATGCATATAAAGGTGTTCAAAGGAACATGTCGGCTTACTGTAGGCATTTAAAGCTTAATTTATACCGGCAGCATAGAAACATCGCCCTGAGGGCTGTCTATTCGGTCCTAACTTTAGAAAAAATTTAAATCAGTTATTTATTTTGATTGCGTAAATACTCTAATAGAGTATTTACGCAATCAAAATTTGGTGAATGAATTTCGTTTCTCTCTCAATACCTGTCCACGTGTGAAAGCCAATTGTGAAATTCACAAATGAAGCCTGGCGAACAATCGTGAAATATAGTGCGTTTGTGAAGTCGTTTCACAAACACAGCTGGCGGGAAACCAATTGCAAGCACATCAAAACCAGCACACGCCAAAAACACATCAGGCTCTGCTCCCCTCGCGCCATGGTTACCGTTGTTTCCCCTGAAGACGTTCCAGGCACCCCCGAGAAGTCACCATAAGGGACGCCTGTTTCCACCCCTACAGACATTCGTCGTCGAGAGTCCAAGCCGGGTCGCAAGTCCAAATTTACGGGCACAGAAGATCTAATTATCGCGCAAGAAGTCTTCGCCTCCAAGGCACATGTAGCCCCGCATGGAGAGACGCTCTCCCGCTTCGAGACCGCGGCTCTGAAAGCCAACGCAAACTCAATTTTCGCGCACAAAGTCACGGGAAAATACATTCAAGACAGATTCAAGAAGCTGCTCGACCAGTACGCCAAGCGCGATGGGCAAGACAGTGTTCGTTCTGGTGTTGGAGGTGAGATAGGGGAGGTCGATGAGCTATTGGGGCACATTACAGAAGCAAAGAGGGACCTTGGGGCCCGAAAGGATGGAGATATGAAGGAACGTGCAGATCAGGAGCGCCAGAAGATCGCTGCAGGACAAGATTTAGTGCTCAATGCACTGCGTTGTAAAAAAGACGTGAACAGAAGATGAGTTCGGACGAGGAGAGCCCTTCGAAAAAACGACGCTTGGCTGTGGGTGATGGCATGCAATCCATAGGGCTTGCACTTCGCGAATCAGAAGCGGCCAGGTTCAACATGGAGCAAAAGAAGTTTGACTTCGCGCGCGAGAAAGCTAGACATGAATTGGACCAGCGCGAGAAGGGCTGCAAGGAAAGGGCTGAAGAGCGCGCGCAGCGCGCAACCGAGCTCGCAGCTTATCGCGACTCCATGAGCGGCATGATGGAGCAAACAGGGAAGCAAATGCAATCCGTACTTTCTTTGGTAACGACGCTTCTCTCGCAGCAGCAAACAAAGAAAACGAACGAGTAACCAGAGTATTCAGCGAGTAAACGTTTCTCCAGTATCAAAACGTCCTACATACCACCTACTCCCGCGCTTGACCTCGTCGACCCGCATTACGTACCACAACCGCTGCTCCCACGTCTGGTTGATCACGAGCCCATCGCATGCCAACCTCATAGCCCTCCTCACGCCGTTGCCTCCACGAGCACAGCCGCCACGCTCACCGCAGCCCCAACCTTTACCAGTGTCACGGACTCACCCTCGTGGTACGGCCAGTACACGAACGGCCCCAAGAACACCCTGCCTTCACCCCAGCCGTGCACGTCCACATCGCCCCTACACACCCCATTGTTCAGGAACGACAGCCGCCTCCCCTCCACGTCATACAGCACGCCCCTCACACCCCTTCGCGCATCTGCCTCCATGGAGGCAGTGAGCGAGCCTCTCTCCCGCGAGCGAAAATCTTCCAAATCAATCGAGGCTCCACGATGACCATTTTTCGGCCGTGGCGAAGCGAAAAGCGTACGGCATGGCGACGCCAACGTCGATCCGGTTGTCTTACATGCGGTCGATGCCCAAACGCCAGAACGCCGACGTCACGGACACGTATTGGTCCCCCATTCCATGGGGGCGGTGTCCCCCAAAGGGGGGAGAAGGCCTCTGGCGCTGCACTCTGTGGCTCAGGCATCATCTTGGTGGATCATGTACTCCTCAAGGGCAGGAGGCGCGCAATGAAAATATTACGAAATAGCATTTGGGTGAAGGCAGTTACGGGCGTTGGTGAGAAGAACAGCTGCGATATACAACATCCCCACCGCGCTTTCCTTCAATTTCATCATACGCTTGAAGTCCATAAACGTCCAGTACCTCTTAATTTCTCTAAAATATCACTCAACCGTCACGCGAGACTTCGACATGGTCGTGTAAAAGGCTCTTTGTCCTGGTGTGAGATTAGATCCCGAAAAGGGCACGAACAAAAATACTCTTGAGCTGTAACCAGAGTCCTTATAGGCCACAAACTGCCAGTTAAGATGGAAAAAGGCTTCTTGTAGTGTAGAGTCTAGCCCGCTTTGCATATACATAGTCCAATCGTGACGCCGGCCCTCTAAAGGACCAGACAGATGCATAGCGAGACCGCACGGGGTAGTTGAGGCCTGAAATTTGATAGCGTGTTTCCGTTTATGCCCGCTATAAGCAACACGCTAATCGATATCCAGGCCACTTGTTTGAGCTACAGCCAAGTTCGTTCCATCGATGAATGCAACAACATTCTCAAGCGCCTGACTTTTAATACCCACAGCTTCTGCATACTCCTCGAAATGAGTTTGCCAAAAGGGCTTGTGTAGATTGCCCATAACTAGATCAACACGCACGGACACGAATTTAGGAAGCCCCTCCCAAAATATTTCTGACAGATGCGGTGTGTGCAGAGCAAAACGTCTTTCCAGGTCTCTCCATCTGTTCAGCGAAGCATAAAGGCGCAGAATGACGCAAGTTACTAACAATGGGCTTGTTCCGTAGCGGTTCCGGCGTGTCCGAAATTGTTCTGCTGGCCACGCAACGTATTGCACAATTCGAATGATATTGGTTCGCTTAACCGGAACAGGGCCAGCAACACATCGTCAGAGAATTTGTCAAATCGATGATCAACAAAGGAGGTCAAGCTGATCTCGCGTGAACAACAAACTTGATTCTCGCGATCATTGCAGCTGCTGTGTAGTGTGAGCAGTAAACCGGCCAACATGAAGTTTGATGACAGGGCGGAGCTTGGGTCTGAGTTCTTTTTCTTGAAGATCGAGGGTAGCAGGGAAATCCACCCGGCAATGCGCGAGCAAACGGCCTGGGGGTTGTGGTCCTTTTGTCGTCCGAGGGGCATGGCGGTTTGATGAGCTGTGGGTTGGGCTGCAAAATTGGGCTACGTGATGATACTCATGTGATGGTGCTTGATGCTTGGCGTAAACACTTCTCGGTATATCTTCAATTTGTGAAATTCAGAAATGCCAATGTTACTTATCATACCTCTATTTGTCACAATCATTTGTGAAATTCTTGCTGCGTAAACCTTAAATTCAACCAAAGAAAAATTGAAACAGTCGCCATCAAAGTTGAAAGAATAAAATTCGCAGATTTTATATTATGATAACGCTTGGTCGGATAGACACTTGACGACCGGCAATTTTGCCTCCCAGCTTTTTCGCAAAAATATATACATTAAATCGAAACCTTACAAAGTCAGTTTGGACGCCATTTCTTTAACGTACATGCCCTCGGCAATAACATCTTGCAAAATGTTGGGATTGCGGTTGTGAATGCACAGAAAGACTAAGAATCTAATGAAGTTTCAGTAGTCAGTTGACATTTTAAACAGGCGCTTTGGTTTCGAAGATATCAACACTTAACATTTTGAGGTTGGTCAAAAAGGCTTCTTTTTTAGGCATTCTAAAAATGGCTGGAAAAGACGTGTAGATCTCACCAAAATCCGCCCTTCTGCAACGCAGATGTCGACTGCGGTGGCGAGAGTATCTTTTTCCTTTTTCGTTGAGCAAGCACAAGTCGAGAAAAAATAAGTTGAAGGTGACCTCATATGAAGTCACTTGTCGTCTAGACACTGAGCGCAGCATTGGCAGAGAAGTTTAATATGGAAAAAGAACCGTACAAAACATCATTTCGATACTTATTGAGAGTTTGGGAAGTGCATGATCCAAGTGTCCATGCTTGACAAATGGCCCTGTGACAGGGGTCTCAGAAAAAGACATACTCCAAAGCGCCGTTGTGCTGAGCCGAGAAAGGACCACTGAGATCAGTTCGCTAATCGTGAGTGTAATACATTGCCGGATGCCTGAATCGGGGATGCAACTTACAAGACAGCCAGGCGCATTTCGGCGGCGTCCCGCGAATGGTTTCTATCACGAGATATGGCTCATTTTCATCCTCAATGTAAACAACTGCGGAAGTTCGGGATCGGAATAGAAGCGTATAGATACGGAACGCATATTTAACGCTTCGCACTGCCATGGCATACAGCACCGTATCTGTATTCAAGCAGACAGCACGATTGCAGATTGGTTGGACAGTAGCTGTATATATTAGGCATCATGTCTGAGCCACTGGAAGGGCGCATCGCTGTAACGCCAGCTCTCCAGTGCCGCCTGGCATCACATCGCTGATTTTGCACTTTTTATGGCGCGGCGGAAGTAGCATTGACAAGATTCTACTGGTTACGACTACGACTTCTTGCTCTGACGTGAGAAATCTGAGTGGAAGCAGTTCATGCGTGAAGGGCAGACGTTGTGGGCTGTCGCGCTGTGCTGCGAAGATCAGCGGAACGTATGTGCGGCTGAAGAGTCGGAAACAGAGTGACGCCAAAGCGGAGCTGTCGGCAGTCGAAATCGGGTGGTCGGGGCTGCCTTATCCTGAAAACGTCAAACAGAAAACGTCATACAAACAGCTAGTTACCTGACATGCTCTACAGATGCAAAGACATGTGCGAAGGAGGATTGTCATGTCCCCCCCTGTCCACATGGTGGGTCTCAGGCCTTAATCGGAAGCGCACCGACGCATCGCTAGAAGCAGCTTGGTCAGAACCGTTACAGTCACGAAAAGAGCATGAGTACTTTCGAGACTCGTCTGACAAAGACAAGACATGAGTAAATCCGGAAAAAGGAGCAAGAATTCCACTTCTTCTCCGACTCCAAAGGCTCAGCAAGTTGATGAGAAGATCAACACAGACTCATTAGAAGTTTATCAACTCTACTACCGATCTCCTAGACGAGAGGTAGATGCTCATGTAGCGCTATTTATTGCATTGGCGCGAAACGGGCGCATCCTGAAAGGGAACATTTTCGACGTGCAAGGACCAGATCCGAAGGGCCGGCAAAGAATGTCATACAAACATGTCGTGGTAAGATCAAAAACCCCAGAGAATTCCTCTTCTTTCATGCACATGAACAAGCTAGGACACATCAGAGAGCAAGACATTCCACAGTTTGAGGCCGTATGCAGAAGCGTTACGCCGCCAAACATGCCATCAACATACAGGGCAGAACGGCCCGATTGCGCCGACTGGATAGACAACGTTCTGTTTCGACTGTCTCGAGCTAGACTTGTAAGCTTTCTGCCCGATGCGGAAATTCCGAGCAATGAGGTACCAATGGAAGTTGCGGACGGTGTAGACTCGTGAAACGTTGCAAGTCGTCGGTATATCGTATCGTCACATGGCTTGGTCAGTTCGCATACTTTGGGTATGTCTGACCTACTCAGGCAATTATCAAAGATTGAACACCATTGGTTGCAACCGGTACCACAATGCGGACTCGTCGTAGTACAGCTTTAGCAGATTTGGCAAGTAACGGATCCAGTCGAACCGCTAATTCTGCCATCACAGTAAATGGCATTGATAGAATCCCAGAACTCACGGATAACACTACGCCATGCACCAGTTAACGATACTGGCGACATTTTCCGCAAGAGCGTCTACTATAATGTGGTCCATGTTGAACTGGCCTTGGCATAAGACGCCGGCATGATCGTATGGCAGATATCGGCATGTACCCTTAACAAAGGTCTCTGGAGGGCCCGGACTACCTGGACCACCCTTCCACCTCCTTCGATGGACGCGCACCAAGGCCTCGTTCAGCGCTTCTTGCTGTCATAGGTGGCCGAGTCCTGCATGCCGTCAAACATGGAGTATTGGACGGCGGTGCCCGACCAAGCGCGTCAATCTAGCCGCCTACCGCAGCGTGTAGACTGGAATTATGGCCATACAGCTGGGTATCTGTCGCAAAGAGATACACGAAATGGCACCGGTGTCTTCGTGGGTGTCGTTGACCGCTGGAACTGGGACGGATCAGTTGTTGCGTACGAAGGCTAGGAGATCAGCCTCCGTCCTTCTTGCGGCCGAGCCATATTCACGAAAACATCGCCTTTGATAAGCAAAACGGCGCTCCGCCGCCTCTCTCTACACGCGACACGGGTGGGGGCCGCGGGGAGATTGCCGACAAAGGCGACGAAGTGTGGCGTCGATGGCTTCTTCACGGTGGCGTCGTTTCAAGTAACGAGACAACATCGGGAAGGTAGAAAGCAGAAAAGGACTTCCGTACTTATTAGCTGTACTATACCGTACGAGCAGTACAGGGCGGGTCGGGATATAGTGCCATCTTTGTTAGTGCCAGCTACGATATAGTGCTACCCTTCAGCGGGTGGCACGAATTTTGAGCCAAAAACGAAGGGTCTCCAGAGAGGCAGTTGGATGGACGTACAAGTACTGCCCGAGAGCCGCTGCCGCCGCGGAAAGATATCATGCAGTTGCTAACTCGAATAGAGAGTATGGCGGAAAAAGGCAGGGTCGATGATGCAATTGGACATCTGCAAAAGTGTAGGCTGGCATTTATGGCTGGGAAAAGGGAGGAGAAAGTCAATGCGACGGCTCGGCAGCTACTAATAACAGAAATACTTGATTAGAACTGAGTGTTTGGTGAAGACGCAAAGTCCGAATGATGACGTCCTGCGAGCGGTCTTTCTGAGCAGTGATGCAAGGAAGTGTCTGCAAAAGCCTTAAATCACATTATCTTATCGTGCCTGACTCGATATAGTGCCGTTTTCGGCCCACTATCACAGGGTAGCACTATATCTCGACCCCCCCCCCCCCCTTTGTCTTTAAGACTGCCGGCGTACTGTACGCGTCCGACAGTGTAATGAGGACATGTGTCCAGGTCATACACGTGTCGGGCGGAGAAAATGAAACATGCTCAGATTGTACTGTACACCGCAACCGTGTACATATTTCACACCGTGTACACGTTGA
>NW_005178982.1:145868-148181 GCF_000350225.1 Chondrus crispus
CGCCCCCCCCCCCCCCCCCCCTGTAATCAAATCAATGCTGTAACAATTTCTCATATAAATTGTACTCTACCAGGGGTGCCGGGGTACCCTTGGTACTGTACAAAAAGATGTCATGCCCTCGAAAACAACTTGCCCACTACCCCAGCGACTTCCCTACCCAGAATATGTCACGGCTCTCGCTCACGATCTTCCTCCTCCTCCTCTCCGCATCCGTCGCAGTTCAAGGCCCAAGCCCCGAAGGCCCCGAATCTGCGGACGGTTCCGGCGGGCAGCCTGATGGGCCCCCCGTCGCCGACGCTGGCGCCGGAGACAGAAACAACGCTGTCATCGCCCCGCGCATCATCGTGTCCTCAGTTCTTGGCTTCATCATCGCCATGGTCATTGCTGCAACCGCCTTCTTCATGCACAAGAAAAAGGCCGCAACGCCGCTCGACGCAATGCTTGTTCGCTTGTTTGGAGGCAAGGGCAGGACGGAGAGCGAGAGGAGGGAGAGTAATATTGAGGAGCAGCAGGTCGCTAGGCCGCCTGATGTCGCTCTTTCGCCGTCCGGTTCGCAAGCTACGTGATGATGTGACTAAGTCGCTGTTCGATTTTTATTCCTACAAGCACGGACTACCCTTACTCTCCCTCTGACCGACACGTCTTCTCGGCCTCCTCCCTCCGCATTCGCATGACGTCCTCGAGGGGTGGTCTCCCTGTGAACTGCAACCGGTAGTCAGCCCACACGTTATACACGGCATCCGCCGCTGCACCGACGCCGGGGATCTTGGTCACTGCGTACACCCAACCAAGCCCGACCGCCTCGTATGCCGCTCGGAAGACGGGCACGCCGACAATCACACTTCCGTCTTGTTTCAGGCCGTGGATTCTTCCCATGGCGGTTTCATAGTCAATACCGGCGTAGTCAGTGGGGTTATAGTCGGGCGAGGCAATGTCCACAAAGTTGATGGAAGGGGGCGGGCCGTGCGCGTCCACTCGTCGACGGAGGAAGTTTACCTCCTTGAGACAGAGCGGGCAGTCGCTGTCATAGAGAAGCGCTAGCTTGTATGTCGCGTTTGGCACCGGGGTGGCGGGCGGTTTCGGAGGTGAAGTTGGTTTGGGCGGGCCGGTGATCGTCATGCGTGGACGAGTTGCGATGAAAGCGGAGGGTTTGAGTGGTCGAAATGCAGGCATGTGTGAGATTTTGGACGCCGCCTGTCGTACAGTATCGTGGATGGTTGTTGCCGTTAATTGGGGACGAAGTGATATTGGAGCTGCAAAGGCAGTCCTGTTAGTCGTGAGAAGGCGGGCAGCCATGGTGGTTGGGATTGAAGCGTTTTCGGCAGAGCGTGGTTGTGAGGACCGGAGTTTCGTTTGTTCGTCTCGGGCGATGGTGTGTCAGAAGAGACGCGGGCGCAAAGGGAGTGGACTGCGAGCGAAGCTTAGCGAACTGATGGAGCGATGGAGACGAAGTCCCAACCGGTTAGCTGGTGACATGCGGTGTGGGAACGGGAACATGAGTTGCGGTTGTTGTCGAAAAACGGTGGTGTGGGGTGTTATGAATAAATTTCAAGTCGAGAAATTTTGTGGCGACCAAAATCGGTCCCACGTTGTCAAAGCATGTGGGCCGTTGAGTCGTTTTCCTGCGATCTGCCTTGTCTCGGCATACATCTCAAAGCGCGATTGGATTCTCAATCACGTTACCAGCAATGTCTCTCACCGGCTCGGGCACTGGAACAGCTTGCTCTTCCTCCCTCCCGAGATACCCGCGATGAAGGAGTATTATAGCAATGACCTGCACGCCTCGACACAGCGCCGGCATGTACTCTGAATTATGCACCTGACCCGTCCAGACGAGCAACCTAAAAGTGACAGCCATCAAAACGACGGCATTGTATGCGCCCTTCAAGAAGCCAGACATCGCTGGCGGTCGGGTGTCACCTGGCGCACCCGCACTCTCCCCATCCTTTTCCTCGTTCTCCAGCCGGTCAGCACCCACCTGCAACAACCTGGCAAACCTCGGGGCGCGGGCCATGGCTGTGAGTAGCATGGTGGTAGTATACATGAGGACAAGCGCGCGGACCTCCTGCGATCGCAAGGCAACCTTGTCACCAAAGAGGATGACAAACTCTCTCGGGGCTTCGCCATCCTTCCCCGCAAGCAGGGAATCCAGGACGTGAGTCGGGGCGTCAAACTCCTCTATGAGCCCAACGGCAAGGGTGACTTGGGCCAGCAAGGCGAGGACGGCGGTTTCCAGCAGATGACCGTCCTCCGTTGCGATGCAAATGACGTACATGGCGACCAGCACGGAGCCCATGACGAGGGCGACATCGC
>NW_005178982.1:149181-252698 GCF_000350225.1 Chondrus crispus
TCGCGATACCCCCCGGCCTCGGAGTACACCTCCCCCGCCGCGCCGACGGCTTCCACCGACGCACCGGCTCCAGCCGCTGACCCAGTCTCCGACACTCAGCCCCACTCCTCCGGCTCCCTCCCCTCTACTTACGAGCTCCTCGTCGAGCTCCCCGCCACCATCACGGAGGGCCCACCGCCGCAGCTCTCACACTCGGCCCAGCCCGTGCTCCCGGTCCTTACCGAGTCGCTCTCCGGCACCCTGCGCGTCATCCAAGGCCCGCGCCAGGACTCAGCCCCATCTCCGGCCGCATACCACGCCTTCATCTCTCTCGAGTCGCTCAACGTCCCTCTCCTCCCAACGCACACGGCCCGCCGCCTCTCCGTCTCCCCGCCGATCTTCGAAGTCCGCATCCCGCACCGCGTCTTCGCCATCCGCGTGCAGAAGGGCGTCGCGCTCGAGCTCGTCGACTCGCTGCAAACCGTCCTGCAGTGGTTTTGCGGCTGGGTCCCCACGGAAGACGCATCCCATGCAGAGGTCGCCCAGGGTGCCATACAGCCGGTCCACGGCGCCCCGCCGCCGCCGTCCTTCCCGCCGCACACCCCGCCATCCACGCCGGACGCCGCGACGGACCGCTTCGCCAAGGCCGGTGAAAAGGGCGTCGAGTTCGTCGAGCGCTGGGGCAACCGCATCAACACCTCCATCCAGAAGAAGCTCTCGGCCCGCGTCGAAAAGGCAAAGGAGACAGAACCGCGCAACGCCAAGCTCGGCGGAAAGATCACGGGCAAGGCCCTCGCCGGCGCGCGCGTCATCGTCGGGAAGGGCGCCTCCGTCGCACATGTCGCCACGGAGAAGATCTCCAGCGTCGTTGGCAAGGGGTTCGCGAAAAATCCCGTCACGAAGAGCTTTTCCAGCGCGCCCCATGGCACCGCGCGCAGGAACTTTCATGACAACTTGATGGCCGGCATGCTGGCGTTTGGAAGAATATACGTCGCCGCGGATAGCCAGGGCAAGCTCATTATCGAGGATACCGGCAAGAGCGCGTCCGAGTATGCACGCGCGACGTACGGCGATGAGGCAGAGAACGTCGCTAGGCAGGTTAGCGGTATCGCGTTGGATGGGTACCGCATTGCGAGGTTTCCGAAGAAACTCGGCGCTTCCGCGATGCTCCGAGGCGCATTGAAGAGCACGACGAAGAGCGCGGTGTCTGGAGACCAAGAGGTGCACGGACAGGATGGCGAGGCCCAGCCAGGGGCTTCTGCGCATTCGGCAGCCGTCGCAACGAATACGGCAAAGAAGGACTGAGTGGGTTTAACTTTGTTTTCAGTTTGGAATGCGATGCAACTGATCCATGGAGATGTTGCAGGTGTCGATTTGCCCAGACTGGGAGCAACTAGTAACTACGCCGTGGAAGCTACGTGAATCGAATTCTATGATGATGTATCGCGCTGCCCGACAGCAACAGTAGATAACTTTACCTCACCAAGCGTTGGAGAGCTGCCTCACTTGAGTCACGGACTGTATAGATAGGATAGCTTCAAAATCATCTGCACTAACTGCATGTAGGCGAAAGAGCACAGTGGCAATCGGGACCCTTGAACAGCGGCTGGGGACGCCAATGTTTAGACTCTCTTGCTATGAATGATAGACCTGGGTGCTCCATTCGTCACAATGGGCCCCGAAGTATTATTACCCTTCGACTGAGCATAGCTAAAAATAAATTCTGTAAAATGCCAGCCCCCCCCCCCCCGGGTTCAGCTACAGCAGCCCGGTCCAGCATAGTACTTAAACTAGCCCGGACCGCCATATCCTCTATACCAGCCAAGTTCAGCTACAGCAGCTCGGTCCAACATAAAGCTTAAATTAGGAGAATGTTTGTTACCTACCACTTTTATTTTGGAAGTTTTCTTACGTACCACTTACTTCACCTCACTCCCGAACGACTTTCTGGTAGAGGTACACAGTGTCTGGGGCTTCGCAAATCGTAGCGTAGTGCCCAACTTGACTACAAGCAGAGCAAAGCGACTTTCGTTGAAGCGCTGCGACCCCCTGTGTCCGCCGTTTCTTCGGTCGACCTGCCTGACTCGGAACTCTCCACGCGCTCATCTGTCTGGCAATAGGCAGAATCTGCAAATCCACAATAACGTTTACTTGAGAGGCAAGGGCAGCAGCAGCAACATACTGCCGTTGAAGTGTTGCATGATGAAAAACAGTCGATGCCCACTTTGTGTCCAGATGATTCCAGTGTGCAGCCTCTGGGACGTTTACATGCCGCTCGCGTAGATTATCAAACACTAGCACACGGCTAGGGGCTTGCGCTTTCGTTTCCCCTTTATTGCGTCTTCGCAAAAGTGAGTGAGATTGAGTTTTCCCACTTTCCACAAGCCGTTGTTTGCCATGCGGTCTGGTTGGGCGTGTGGTTACATCCGGAGGCAAGTAAGACAGGCTAACAAATAAGGCAACGTCAATAGGGCACGCCACACACTTGCACAATGACGTCGCCGCCGGCCGCCCGCTCCTGAGAGGATCGTGGGCATCGGAGTTCATGGAATCACAGGTTATGGGACACGCAACCACTGAACACGATCCGTCACCATCCCAACCGCATCACAGGCAGACGTTAAACTGAAGAGCAACAGCACAAGGATACGAGCCGAACTGCAACAACGCGCCGGACAAACCAGCGAAACCCTCCGACTCGACAACCAAAGCCAGAAACACGCCAATCAACAGAACAAACACACCAAAAATGAGTGAGAGAACGAACACGACGCAGGGCAACCTACCATCACTAACCCTCTCTAACTTTCAATACTGGTATGATGCTCTAGAAATACACGCGCGCACGATTGGCGCACAAGCCGAACTCACACAGACAATCACAACAATATTAGATCCAACAGAGCAAAGCCACGCAACAACAGAAAAAGGATCAACTGAGGAAAGCCATCATGCAGAGCCTCAGTGAAGGGGTAGTGAAGCTACTCCCACCGCATATACTGAGATATGACCCACACCAGATATGCACAATTCTGAAACAATCCGTAGACACATGCTCGCTCAAAAGCCATGAACTGTTGGACGCCGAAGCACGCACGCTCAAATACAAGGCAGGACAAAACCTCAAGGACTACATCAACAACCACCGTGACATCCGACACAGAATGCAGGTCTCCGGATACCCAAATATCGACGCCAAAAGAACCACCGTCAGATACATAGTACAGGGGCAGGCGCAACACCCGGACATGAATACCCTAGCAATCATGCTAGCATGCAACCCCCCCCCCCCCAATACCATACGTGAATTCACAAATCACATACAGCAGGCGCAACTGATCCAAAGTCAAACGCCGACACCCTAACACCAACCAACAACAGCACCGGTCAGAACATGGGAACAACACCCCAGGGCAAGTAGAACGCCACGTACCACCACACCCAGAACCACACCACGCCACTACGACAAACCCAAAGGGTACACAGGCAACTGGTGCCACCTCCACGGTAGTGTCACACACAGTACCGAAAATGCTTTGCACGCAGATACCAGAAAAACCAAAGCACAGCACACGCAAACAAAGAGACCGCAGAACACGACGACGAGCACAGACCCAGACCAGAGCAAAGCGAAGTGCCCGACCTCCGCGAACGCCTGCAATTCCTAGAAGAGGTCATAGCAGAGCAACAAGCAAACCACGACGGTAAGAAAATTTTTGTATTAGACTCCGGTGCACAGCCAACGCATACCGCCACACCCCACGCGAGCATGCAGCGCAGCACTGGGACACTGACACAGACAGCAACCAGACAACGCGCGCGAATCACACACACCGGCACTATCGCCATCCAGACCAAGAATGACACAATCCACATCCCTGCAGTGCACACACCAAAAATAAAGGACAACCTCCTATCAGTCCACGACCTTACTGCACATGGACATGTCACCTTCACACGCACGCACGCCTACCTACACGAACCAACCACGATCCCGACAGCCTCACTAACAGCCACATACGAGCAAGGACAGTACAAATTCACAAACGAAAACAAAGCAACCGCAAAAGGAGCACGCACGTACACGAACAAACGAGGATCGACAAAATCAAAAAAACCCGCGACGGCAACACCATGCGCACAACAACACCAGAAAACAACGCGCACACAAAACAACACAACCCCCTTCTCAGCACCAGCACAACGCACACCAACACTGAGAACCGCGATCGCACCAAAACAACCACAAGCCAAGAGAAACAACGCTCAACAACTCATGCATGACTGGCACATCAAGCTAGGACATGCACACCCCAAAACAATATCAATTATGTCCAAGCATGGACTACTACTAACGCTCCCCAAGGGACTGAAAGACAACAGCGCGCAGATCACATGCAGAGGCTGTATTGATGGGAAAACCACAACCCGACCCCACAGGAGAACCACACACGCAACCGCCAAAGGAGAGAGCATATCCTCGGACGTGTGTGGACCCATCAAGCCCACGTCGACGCACAATGCCAACTACTTCCTGACACTAATTGACACCAACACCAGATACATCTGGGTCTACTGTTTAGCCAACAGAGCGCAAGTACCAACGACCATAATCAATGCGATCGAACAACTAGCAGCATACAATCAAAAATACCCCAGACTGCTAGTGACCGACAACGCAAAGGAATACCTCGCGAAGTCAGTCCAAGAACAACTCAAGGCGAGAGGCATCCAAATCTGGCCAACGACCCCATACACCCCTCAAGAAAACGCCATCGCAGAGAGAATCAATCGCACACTAATGGAAAAAGTACGCGCGACGTTATCACACAGCCAGCTCCCGGACGTACACTGGCAAGACGCCCTCAATGACGCCGTCTTTAAGTACAACATGACATACCACCATGGCGTAAAGCACATCCCATACACAGCATGGCACAACTCACCACCACAAATCCGCAGACTCTTCACATTCGGACAAGTGGGGTACACGCCCATCCTCAAACCGAACACTCTGAAGATGCAACACAAAGCCAACCCGGTCCGTTACATGTACGGTCTCAACGACACACACATATGTGTGCAGAACATCACAACAAGACAGTACACAAAAATGAGGGCCGACAACTTCAGACCATACCACCGCACCAGGGACCCCTGCACCACAACTAACGCAGCATTCCTTGCACAACCCGCGCCCGCAAAGAACAAAAAAGGACGCCACCGTCGAGCACAAAAATTGCCACAGATGATAGACAACACCACGACACCCCCCAAAACTCTGAAGCAAGCGAGAAAGTATCCCGACGCGAAAAAATGGGCAGTCGCACACGACGCAGAACTCGATCAGCAAGACGACATGAAAGCGATCGACTAGACCTCGCAAACATCCTGACACACTCGTACCAACATCATACCCACCACAATGACATATCGGTACAAGCACAGCACAGGAAAAAAATCCATCACCCGCAAAGCAAGATGTTCAGTAAGAGGAGACTGCATGACGCCACACGTGCATTATGATCCAGACAAGACCGGCACATACATGGCAGACTGCACCACGATCAGGACCCTATTCGCCCTCGCCGCCTCAATGAACATCGTCGAACACTTCGACATTACCGGAGCGTACCTCCACGGAAAATACCAGCACGAAAACAAAGTCTATGTCTGGCAACCGTAAAGGTTCAACGGGAAATACAAGCACACAGCCACACATGGGGAGCTCAAAGGAAACCTGTACGGGACACCGGCAGCTGCCAACATTTACAGCACAGAGCTGCACAGGCATCCAAGAAAGCACGGGTACAAACAGATGCGATCCGACACGTCCCTGTTCGTAAAAAAACAAGGCAAACACACGATCATAGTCGGCATCAGCATGGATGACTTCCTACCAATTGCAACGGCACAAACCCTCATTGACGACCTGTACCAAGTCCTCAAAAAAAAGTACAAAGTCAAAAGAATGGGCAAGCCAACGAAGTACCTTAACTGGACAATACGGTACACAGAAGAAGGAATCCACATGTCACAGCCGGAGCACATCGACAGCGTAGTCGCCCTGATGTCACAACAGGAGTGCAACACCAAAAGCACTCCATACCTCGATGGGATTAGAATGGACCCACCCACAGAAAACGAGGAAATGCGACAAGACATCGCCGAGATCTACGCCAAGGCCATAGGGTAAATACGTTACATTGCGGATAGCACCCGCCCAGACGTCGCCTTCGCAGCCACTGCACTCGCCAGAGCCCTCAAAAAGCCAACCCAACGGCACTGGAATATGGCACAGAGGCTCACTCAGTACCTTCGCACCACGCGCAGCGAAGGCATACTGATGCCATCGGGACAAGAAACAAGCGTGAAGATCAAGGCATACTCCGACGCGGATTATGCCAACGACGAAACGACCATAAAATCAATAACGGGAATGATTACCATGGTCAACGGAGCGCCCGTCCAATGGCTCGCACGCCAACAGCCGGTCGTAGCAAAGAGCACGGTCGAGGCAGAGTACATATCAACAGCGGAAGCGACCACGCTCACAATATGGCTGCAGAATCTGATCGCAGAAACCAAGCTACCGACCACACGCCCCACCATGCACATAGACAACACTGCCGCCGCACAAATGGCGAAGAGCATGGGGGCCACCAGACGGCGCAAGTGCATAGGCGTCCGATATCACTACTTGCACAACACAGTGCAAAAAGGACAACTACGCATCTTGCGCATCCCAACGACGGAGCAGTACGCAGACATGTTCACGAAACCACTCAAGGCCACACTGTACAGAAAACACAAAACCAACGTACAGATGCGCGCACCGACAACCAGCGCAAGGCAGCCTCGCGTCCGGGGGTGTGTGGTTACATCCAGAACCAAAAAGCAACGCTCGGCCAGCCTGCACGCCAACTGTGGTTACATCCAGAGGCAAGTAAGACAGGCTAACAAATAAGGCAACGCCAATAGGGCACGCCACACACTTGCACAATAAAGTCGCCGCTGGCCGCCCGCTCCTGAGAGGATCGGGGGCATCGGAGTTCATGGAATCACAGGGCGTTGACAGTGTATGAGCACTCCTGCAAGGGGCACTGTAAACGCAGGCGCCCAGAGTCTTGAGTTTTTTACCTTGTGAGATCGGCCCACGGTGGCGCACAGGGTTAAGGATGCCATCAAGATGCTGTGCTTGCCAGGGAACGTGCTCCCTTTAATCAAACTCATTCGACGACACCCTCTTCACCTCTTCATCATTCTAGCCTTCCTAAGAAAAGGGGCTCATAAAAAGTGGTACGTAAGAAAACTTCCAAAATAAAAGTGGTAGGTGACAAAGATTCTCTTAAATTAGCCCGGGCCGCCGTTTTCCCTATATCAGCCCCTCTTCCTGATTTCTTGCGGACCGGAAAACGCGCGCTGATCATAATTTAAAGCAGTTAATCGTGATATAGTTGTCTTTTTCACATTTTACGCGGTACAGGGTCTAATTCTGCAGCCATAAAGAGAAAAGGATGCAAGCCAAAATTTTTATGTAATACCATTACCATACCTGTTATTATCAAAGGGATATGAAGTTTATCGCCATGATAGTCCCAATGGTTGGCATACCTAGGATAATAAAAGGGTGATGGGCACAATCAGTCTAGTTTCAACGAAATTTAAGCGCAATGGGGGGTTCTAGACACACCAGTGCCATTTCTGTAAGCAAAAAAGCGAACCTATGGACATTTTGAAGAAACCGCTGCACCAGGTTGCAAGAATAGAAATGGGAAGACGTACAGAGTTTTATACGCACAACTAACAATTCGGTTACCATTCCCATCACACGTTAGAGCGTCCACACCGGTAGTAAAAATCGAGTCCAATCCAAAATTTGGACTGTATTGCACAATTTCCAGCCCCACCGGTGAATAGAGTTCCAATCCATAAAATGAAATTGGATTGGACATCCTGATTTTGAGGTCCGAACTATGAGAACAGAACGAGCCGTTTGGTTCAAATGGAATTCCCCGTTCTTTTTTACTCTCGTCTCACTCCCCTCTCCCCGCCCTTCAGGGTCGCCTCTGCTCTACTCGCTTACTTCCACCGTCGCCTGTCCTCCGCCAACAGGTGATAGGTGTACATGCTGTACACCTGTTCTACGCGTACCGTTGTACGGTTCGCGTCGCGTGATGGCAGAACGTCGCGCCGCTGACAAGTGTTCGTTGAAACATTTCCTACATCGATGTCGCGATAGTAGCCTTTGGCTTTTCTATCGCGTGATGACACGCCTCCTGTTGCGACAACATGGTAGTGACTCGGTGCGTCAGGTTTTTGTTGTTGTGTTGTTGCTGATGTGCAGGGCCCTAATCCTCCTTCATAGCTAGGAATTTCGAAGTCGGGAGTGGTTTGGTGAATATGTCAGCGAGCATGGCAGTTGATGGGACGTGCAGGACTTGGCTGTTTTCCGCTTTCAAGTGAGTTCGTAAGTAGTGATGTCTGAGGTCAATGAATTTGCGTCATTCTGTTGGTCCGGTATTTTTTGCCACTGTTATGGCTGCTTGGTTATCTACGTACACAGGTGTAGGTTCTTTGCTTAATAGCTGGACCTCACTCAGTAGTCTTCGGAGACACTGCGTGACTTTTACGTTGCTTGTAGCGGCTATGTATTCCGCTTCACATGTAGAAAGGCCTTACATTGATTGCTTTGTCGAGTTCCAAGCAATGGGTGATTTGTTGTATAAGTGCACGCCTCCTGATGTTGACTTTATGTCACCAGCGTCGTTTGCTAAATCGGCATCTAAATATGATTCCAGTGAAGATGGCGATTGTTCCTGTCTGCTGGGTTCTTGTATGAATGTGCATAGTTTGGTATGCTCTTTTGCTGTTCTGTATATTATTCCTTCGTTTTTTGTGCGCTTGAGGTAGCGAACCAGCCTTTTCATGTGCAGCCAGTGACGGCGTGTCGGGGTGTGTGTGGCTGCTAATTTGTTGACTGCAAATGTTATGTCCGGTCTCGTGGAATCTGCTATATATCTGAGCTCTCCCATTATGCTTTGATATTGTTCCTTGAGTTTGGGTGTGGGTTTGTCGTCTGCGGTTAGTCCATGCCATTTTTGACCGTTTGCGTAGGGGGTTTTGGTACTACTGGCTTCTGTCATTCTCATGTGTGCTAGGATGCTGCCGACGTAGTTTGGCTGGCTTATTTTCACTTCTCCGTCAGCGAAGTATTCGACTTTCCAGCCGAGGTACAATTTGGGTGTGCTTAGCCTTTTGATTTTGTACTTGCGGCTGAGGTTGTTGTACAATTCCGTTATTAGCTGCTTGTTTGTTGCCATTACCAGAAAGTCATTGGTGGTTAGGGCCATGAGGATGAAGGTGGTGGGATTGACAATTTTGTGGAAGAGGCATGGATCATTTTGGCTCTGCTTGTAGCCTGTGTTTTTTAGGTGCCTCTGAGCCCCTGTCAGGTAGTAGTAGCTTCCCGATGGGCTTCCATATAAGTTTCCTATAAGTTTTCCTGCTTTGCTGGCGTGCTTGAGGGATCCGTTGAACCGTGGGTATTGTTTGATATACACAGGCTTTTCGTGCTTATATTTTTGGTGTAAGTATGCCGATTTTATGTCGAAGTGGTCGGCTTCTAGCCCTCCTGCTGCTTTGATTGGCAGTAGTAGACGCACTGTGGTTTTGTGTGCCATGTATGAGGCTTTGTGTTCTGGGTTAAAGTGGATGTGTGGTTTCATTTTATCACCCCGCACTGAACATCGTGCCTTCCATTCTATGATTCTTCCGTTGGGCTCTCTTTTGTACCTGTACGTCATGGTTAGCGGTATGGGCTTGACTGGTGAGGGAATCTTTTCGTGTGTCAGCCATTGTATTGCTTCGGCATCGTCCAGTTTATTTAGTTCTGCATTATGTTCGCGTTCCCAATCTTCGGCGTCCGGATAGCGCCTGGCTTGTTTGAGGGATCGGGGGTGGTGGTGTTGTGGCGGTTATTTGTTTTGGATCTGGGTGTGGTAGGTGGCATTTGAACGCATTGGCATGTATGTGGACTGGGTCGTTTTGGTGTGAATAGAGGTGGAAGTTCCCCGCCCGTATCCGGTTAAATGCGCCATTGGTAATATTTCTCACCACAATGTGGGTGATGTCTGTTGCATGCATGTAGCGTGCCGGGTATGCACGGCTTGCTAGCTTTTTCTTGGGTCCTAGTTGGGCGACGTGTCCAAGTTGGCCAAATTTGTATATGTGGTGAATGGATGGGGGAGCGCCGAACCACGTCGTGTATGGTAGTTTTCTAGTCGTTCTGTGACGTGTGAGATTGTACTTGAATGTCACGTCCCGTACGGCGTCCTCCCAGAATATGTCTGGTAGTTTGCTGTGGAACAGTGCGGCTCGCGCCGCTGTCATTAGTGTTGCGTTTCGTCTTTCCGCAATGCTGTTCTCTTGTGGTGTGTATGATGTTGTTGGACGGAATTCAATACCTTTGGCAGCGTAGAAATTTTGCACCTCGGCTGCTACATATTCTCGTGCATTGTCCGTTGTGAACAGTTGCGGTGCGCGGCCGTGTTGGTTTGTTATCATGTTGGCAATCTCTTTGATGTATTGGAGGATCTTTTTTCGCGTGTTGGTGAATTGCAGGATGGCATACTTCGAGTGAGTGTCTATGAATGTTATAAAGTGTGTGTTGCCATGGATTGATTTTGGCGAGATTGGTCCGCAGACATAGGATGACATCGCTACACCAATTGCATAGTGGTGTGATCTCGACGGGTGCGGTTGCGGCCTTGTTTCGCCGTGCGCGCATCCGCTGCATGTTAGTTTTAGAGGAGTTTTCTTCAGTATGCTTGGGAGAGGAATCAGTTCTTCCTTTGCCATTTTTTGTAGCGTGCGAAGGTTTATATGGTTGAAGATTAGATGCCAATAGTACAATGCTAGCGTTTTCTTATTTTTCTCGTGTGGGGGGTCTGGTTGCATGTCCGATAGGCGTCGTGTCTTTGGCTCCTTGCGTGATTCGCTTTTCTGGTTTGTATTGGTTACGGGTCGTTGGTCTTGTCGCAGTGCCTTGGATACTGTGGGCGTGGGGCTGGCGCTTTTGTTGGGCGTGCTTGCCTGCTTGGCATGGTGCGTACTGCTCGTGTGTGACTCCCGGCCTTTGTCAGTAGACGGTATTGTCCCCTGTAGAATGTTGTGAGCCAATGATTGTTGGGGGACGGCTATGGGTGTCGAAGATTGAGGCTTTGGATTGCGAGAAGACCACATGCCCCCATTCTTTTGCGATGTCGTTGACAGACAGAAGATTGGGGCGTATTTGAGGGTGCACGATCGCCGGTAGGCGAAGGGAGTACCCATTAGCTGTCATTATCATTGTGTTACCGTGATGCGTTGCCCCGAACGATGATGATACGGCCGTTTTTGTTTTGAGTGGTGCGGGCAGCATTTTCATGTTAGCTTGATCATGGTTCACGTGTGATGGATGAGCTCCAGGAATCGAGAATGTACTTAGGGTCTTTGTGTTCCGGTTCTGACGATGAGTCTTCGCCGGCCTGGCTAGCTACACCTAGTGCATGGAGCGCGGCTAGGTCCAACATCGGGGGGTCGTTGGTTCCTAGTTGCTCGGAGGTCGCATGGTGGGCTTGCGTTTGACGTTTGTTCCCTTGACGTCGGCTGTATGTCTGGTTACGATTGGTATCCTGCTTGGTGTTCATGGTTGCCATTAGCTGTCCCAGTTGGGCTAGTTGTTGTATCTGGTTTCCAAGGTGGTTTCGATCGTGCTGCCCCCAGCGACCTCGGCCTGCCCCCAGCGACCTCGGCCTCGACCGCGATATGTTTTGCGATTTCCTCCTCCGCGAATTCGTCCTGGTTGACGTTGAAAGAGTCGTGGTGGGCCACTGTGTTGTCCACCTGCGGGGGTGTGATCGGTCTGAACGTTCTCTTCTTCTATGTCGGGAAGTCTGTCGTGCAGTTTGGTTATAGTTTCTGGTCTTCCCGCGGTTTTGAAGACCCGAACCGTGCCAGTGAAGCTTGGATGTTCGCGTAGCCCCTCTATCATGAACTCTATCGTTGTAGATTCAGCCATTATGTGTGGGTAGTCTGCTGATATCATTTGTGCTCTGTGTGCCCTGTGCTTCTGCACGTATTCTTGTATAGTTGAGGCGTCGGTTAATTTTAGTGCGTTGGCTTCCTTTCCAAGATCGCATGCTGGGATGGTAAATTATTTTGCAACAGGGCTTGAATATGAGCAACGATTTCGGCGGGTGTTTGCGAGTATAGTGTTCCAGGTAATAGGTCGTTTACTTCGGGTTCGATGCTGGCTGCTATCATCCGGCGACATCTAGATGTCGCCTTGGCGTAGTGTGGTAGAATATTGGCGGGGATAGTGCCGCCTGATTCGAGGAGTGCCAGTAGGTCATGCTCGATTAGTACGTCGGTAAGGACTGCTTTCCATTGTTGGAATGTGCGTTCGGTAAGTTTTGGAAGCTCATCGGTGAACTTCCAGATTGGTGTTGCAGTGGTGATAACGGGGGAGAGTGTTGTTATCGCCTGTGGTTGTTGGCCCGGCAATGGCGATTCTGCTGGGGTTGCCGATGTGTTAGTCATATTGTGTTGTTGATCTGCTTCTTCTAGCTTGGTGGCTGCGTAAAGGTCTTGCCAGACGTATGCAGTTTGTCGGTAGTGTATTCGTCTGCTTCGTGGGGATGTGTGAATCGGTGAAGAAATGGTGTTGGTTAGTTGTTCAGGAGCAATGCTCAACTGTTGTCGTTTTATTTGGCGTGCAAGGAACAATGCTCGACTGTATGCTTGAGTTCGTTAGGAACAATACTCTACTGGATGTAGTATAACCCCCCCGGGGCTTTTTAGTTAGATTGGATCAACAACAGGATCCCCTACCGTAAAGCTCGACGCTCTACAGTACAACTGCGCGTGTCCACGTGTACACCACGGGGACAAGGGACACGCGCATACACGTGCACACGTGTACCACGCGCGAACGAAGCGCGCACGCACCACGGGTAATACGTGTACGGTCAGCCTCGACATAGCTGACAGTATTACAGTGCAGGCTGACCTGCACTACAGTAGCCCACTACAGTACCTCGGTACTGTAGTGTTATGAAAGATTGTTTTGTATATTAAATATGGAGCGGACCGACGGCGGCGGAGGGGGACAAGCACGGACTTGTCCTCAACCGACCGCTAAGGTCAGTCCACCCAGCTTATTCTAACTACGCGCCTTCGCCTTCGCGCGCGTTAGGAGGAAGGGAGCGGGTAGGGGACACATGCGTGCGTGAGCGAGCCTAGATCCGCCTCCGCCCGTCAGCGCTGGTACGCTACCCAGCACTGCTCCGGGGCGTCGAGGCGTAGATCGGCCCGCGCGTACGCTCGTCTCCGACCTTCCCGCTCTACCACACCGCTACCAGGGCCCGCTTCCCTGCCTCGTTAGCTGGTGCTTCACCCGTCTTCCCGTTCGAACGGGGTCTACAGATCGAACTGTGCATACACCCTCGGTCGTCTGGGGGTGTTTATGCTACAGTGGTCTCCCCTAAAAGACTCCGAGATCTTTCCGAGAAGACTTCCTTTTTCCTCCGCGTCCGTACGCGTTGAGATGAGTCAAGAATACGCCACCTCGATCCGGTCCGAACCGGCGGATCTGAGGGCGGCCGCTATGCACGCACCATCACAGCCGTTCGGCGACGGCGACGCTGGTCTCCGAGACCGCGAACCATCGCCCGAGTCTCCCGAAGGACAAGCGTCTGCGATGTTCGATCGCATAGCTGACTACATCGAGGAAGTCCGTACTTCGCTCCGTATAGACGTGACGGACGCCGTCTACCCGCGATGTATGGACGAGCTCCGCTCCCTACGTGAAGGGAGGTTCGATCGAGTCAGCCAGTCCTTGGAGAATCTCCGAGCACTAGTCGACGAGTTACACTCGCGACTGGTGCTCGTCGAAGAATCACGCATCGCACAGCCCGTACTGCACGGGCAAGGTCGCCCCACGAGGCCGACCTCGACGAGACGTCCCGACGATCGACCGTCCCCGTCAGCAGAGCAGTTGGGTGCGTTCGCGCACCTCTCCGCCGAGCTCAACGCTACGCGACAGCGTGCTCGTGACATGGAACGGACCATGGCGGCAAGGCTGCCCGGTGCCCCCACGAGAGGGCCCGGTGGTGCCGTACCTCCGAGCGCCGTCGCTCCAGAAGGTTGGCGTCCGATTCGCGCCGACACTAGTCGGACTGCGGAAGGAAATCGTCCTCCGATGGGCGCGAATCTCGCGTCCGAGACCCAAGCAATGCCGCTTATCCCCGGAAGTAGGCTGCAGATGGAAAGCGTATCGTACGCCGGCGTACAGGACCGCGGAGGAGCCGCTCGCGGATCCGGAGAACCCATGTTCTCCGTCGATCCCCGCTGGGGCGGCTACCCGCCAGCGGGTTAAACCGCGCATCCAAGTCCGGTAGACGTCCGTACGCTACCCGTTACTGCCTTTGGCACTTTGGCACACTAAGTCCCGCCGAGCCCGGGCTCGAGCCGGTGCATACGATGATCCAAGAGTTCAGCGCCGTCGCTGACTATCGTATGTACCGCTTGGACAACACCTCGAGGCTCGTTACCTCGGGTGACGCGGGACGGATCGCGAAGTACTTCCAACGCTGCCGTGGGATCCGCCCCACGATGATGAGCTTTGACGGTACGGACCCGATCGAGCTGCTGCCGTTCTTGAAGGATATTCGGATAACCTTAAACTTGCAACACCTGACCGAAGGTGTTGCGGTGAAAGTCCTCGCGCACTTCTTAGAGCGCGACGCGGAGCGCCTGTATACGAGTTATACGATGCGTGGCCTCCGAGCCGGCCAACTACACGACGACGTGAGTTGGCCGGGCTCGTGAACCAGTTCCTGAAACGCTACCTAACCGACGACGTGCTAGTTGAAGCGTACGACGCTGTCGCGACGGCGCGACAGCAATCTCATGAAACAGAGAGCACGTTCGCGGACCGGCTCGAAACTGCCGCGTTCCGGTGCACGGCAGTGTCCTCCGAACAGTACCTCGCGCACTACTTCGTGCGGGGACTCGCTCCTGCGACCCGTGCCGCAGTTTCCGAGACAGTGCAGCGGCTGCCGTGCCGCCACAAGACCGATCTTCCGACCATCCGCCGTATCGCAACGGCAGAAGGAACCACTTACCGCGCACGACGCGGTTTACATCTGCCGGATTCGAAACCGGCAGGGAGGGCTGGCAGGACTACGAAGTCTGCCGCAACAAGTTCGCCCGCCTCTACCCTCCATGTTGGGGAGGATGAGTGGCAGGCCGACCCTGTCCTCATGACGCAAGGAGCAGGGCCAGTAGGGGGTCGACTTCCTCCACCAATGTCGACCGGAACGACGTCGAGCTACGCGACCGCATTCCCGGCCACTCCAAGAGCGCCCAGGGGTACGGACCCCCGGGTCGCTGAGCTCGACATCTCAAACCGAGATACCGGAGGTGAAGCCCCGCGCGTGCCCCTCCTCACCGATGAGGAGGCGCGTCACGCGGCGACCTTCGCCTCAACGGACGGCAGCGCGTACCTGTGCTGGCTATGTCGTACGTACGGACACGCCATGTACGCCTGCCCGTTCCTGTCGCCGGAACAACGAATGTTCACGGCGTACAGGAACTACCGCTACCAGATGGAGACGCGCCCCGGGGCGCGCAATCTCCTCTGGCAAGCGGTCGGCGAGGGTCGCCCCCGCGTCAAGGTTTCCCGAATCGGTCGGGTGGGGTCGTTCGCTTCGCCCCCCGTGGAGGCGGGTATCGTCGTACCGAACTCGATTGTCGGGATCGGCCCGACTACCGCCAAGCCGACACAAGGTACCCCCGCCAAGGAGGGAGAGGGGACCGAGACCGTTCTCGGTTACCCCAACAGGTACAGAACGCGATCATGTACCTACAAGATTGGGTAGAGGGTTCGTATCCCCTACCCGCAGAGGGACAAGAACGCGAACCAGTTCGACACGTCCCTCAGATCTTGCGACGTCTGGATGTCGCAGCTCAAGGTCAGGAAGTACCCGGGTACTTCGCCGATGACGCGCGGCCGCAGTGGGGGGATCGACCCGACCCACGCGGCCAAGGACCCGAAGGGGATCTGGCCACCGATAGCCAGGGGGGTAGCTCCGATAGCACCGTTAGTTCGAAAAAGGGTAAAGACGGTTACGTACACGCGGTCGCTTGAGCCGTCTTTTCCCTATGAACTAGACCGGCCCCGCGTGCTCGCCAAGGACACGGGGGGTATTGTCCGATAATACATCCCCCGCTATCGGAGTCGAGCACGGGGACTCCAGCAATGTCGACATCGCAGGAGAAACCCAACACCGAGGCCCACGTAGACCCGATGTTGGAAGAACGCATCACCGGGACACCCGACGTCCCAGTGAAGCGCAACAAGCGAGACGCGGTTAACAACGACCGACAAGAGTCGATCGACCTCCTGAACCCCGTGAGCCCAAGGGATTAGGGATCAGTCACCGGTAAGGTCGCGCCCAAGGTGGTCCATGGCCTCGTATGCCTCATGACGTCGAAAATATATAACGTCTTGGGCTCCGTGGCCACCGAAGGCAACGCGTTTAAGCCCCACACGATCGCCGTCGACACGTGCTCCGGCTACAACTTAGTGAGAAAGGCCTACCTCCCTCCCGACTGGGCCCGCTACGTAATACGGGACGCGGCATTACCCCTCCTGGCTGGTGCGAACAGTAACCCGCTTCGACTTACGGCGGTCTTCCGCCTCGCAGTCCGGTTGCGGAACACGACGTTCCGCATACCTTTCGTAGTGGCCGAACAACTCGCTGTTCCCGTTCTACTTGGGACCGCGTTCATCGATGCTCACGAACGCAGCATCGACATCGACGGACAGAAGCTCGAACTTCGTCACGGTGGCTCGGTAGCCATCGTCGATGGGAAGGGGGAACCGACTTCCCCTACCCGGCGACACGGTCGCCAAACGAGTCGTCCCGAGGTCCGCAAAGAGGCCCCGCAAGCGATCCGAATCGCCCGCTGGGTTACCATCCCCGCGATGTCGCAAGCCCGTGTGCGTGTGACAACCGCAGGGAGGGGTCTCGTGTTCCTGGAGCCCAAGCCCTCACTCCAACACCGGCATGGAGTGAGGCTGACGAATGGCGTCGCGGAAGTACTGCCGAACCAGACATTCGAAGTCATCGTCGCGAACTTCTCGCGACGGGAGAGGCGGCTTCTGAAGCACACCGTCGTGGGATACGCGAAGCGCAACCCCCTCGCGATCCTCACGCCCGAACGTCGAGTCGCTGAGGGGATCGCGCACGCGTTGCACCTGACCGACTTGACCGATCAAGTCGGAGTGGCAGGAGCTGGCCGATCCAGCTCCGACGAGAAGGCAACCGCTGGGAATGAAGGGGTTGACCCGGACGAACGGTCACCTATATCCCAACCGACGGCGGAGGGTACTGTACCCCCCAGCAGAAGGATCCCGAAAACCCACCGATGGATTGGAAAAAAGAGATTGACTTGTCATACATCGACGACGACAAGCTCCGTGGCCACGTGCTCGAGATGCTCCGTAAGCACTCGAGTCTGTGGAGCGGTGCGCTCGGAACGATCCAAGCCACGGAGCACCGCATTCCCCTCGAACCGGGAACGAAACCGATTCGTTCTATGCCCTATCGGGAGGGCCCGGCCATGCGCGAAATGGTCGCGAAAGAGGTCAACAAGATGTTGAACGTAGGAGTTATCGAGCCCGCGAGCACCGAATGGGCGTCCCCGGTGGTGCTCGTACCGAAGAAAGACGGCTCTCTTCGGTTCTGCGTGGACTACCGGCGCCTCAACGCGAAGACTGCAGCGGATTCGTATCCGCTGCCGCGTATGGACGACTGCATCGACTCGTTAGGAGATGCAGCCGTCTTTATGACGTTGGACTGCAATTCCGGTTATTGGCAGATCCCGGTCGCTCCGGAGGACCGGGATAAGACTACCTTCACGACACAATGGGTACGTACCGCCATTTGCGGATGCCGTTTGGATTAAAAGGGGCACCGGCCACCTTCCAACGTGCCCTCGATATCATACTCTCCAGAGTCCGCTGGCAAGTATGCCTCGTCTATCTCGATGACGTTATCGTTTTCTCGCGTACGGACGCGGAACACGCAAGGCATCTCGATACCGTCTTGAGCTTGTTGCGGAGTGCCTGCATCTCCCTCAAGCTCAAGAAGTGCAGCTTCTTCCGTCCGAAGGACTACCTGGGGCACGTTATATCCCCAGGTAAGTTGAGCGTGGCTGATACGGCAACCGACGCCTTCAAGACGTTCACGTTCCGGAGGACGCTGGCGCAGGTGCGCTTGTTCTTCGAGGCGTGTACCGTATACCACCGATTCGTTAAGCATTTCGCGAAGATAGCGCGTCCTCTGACCGACATGACGCGCAAGGATTCGGATCCTGACTTCTACAACCTCACTGTAGTACAATGCGCCTGTTAAGCAGAGACCAAGGTCCGACGGTCCAACACAAACAACAACAACAAAAACAACAACTGCCAACGGCACAGCGCTACGGAGTGTTCGAAGCTCCCTGTCCTCTTTAAGCGGGTTTGCGGCCCGCAGTAGCTCGGATCCCTGATAGGGGGGGCAAAGAGAAGGGCCCAGCCCGGGATCAGCAAATGGTGGTAGAGACTTGTAAAGGCAACTGCTCGACGAGTTCGGAGGGGTGTCTAGGTAAACCTGATCCGATGGGTCGTAAATCCAATGCTCGAAGAGCGCCTTGTACACGTTATACCCTTGATAAGGTCTTCGACGGGGACGTCGCAACGTAGCCCGTCGGGAAAGAAGAAAACGTAGCAGCGCTACACCGTTGTACTGCCCGATGGCAAAGTACCAACAACGGATCGGTCGCAACAAGATTCCGATGGAACCAACGCTGAGAAAAGCACTACTGGTGCACCAACGCAGAAGCCCGATGGCTAATGACGTCACGTTGCGGATCGCAATCCTACAAGGTGGGACCAACTCAAGATTAAGGGAAATTAGGATATGGAAATAAAGGAAAATCGATAAGGAAAAAGGGTACCACCGAGCGCAAAGGATACCGTAGGCTAGAGTAGAAGGGAATGTCTTGTAAAAGACGGACTTCGACCAAGGCGATATCAAACTCTGGCAACTCGGGTTGGTTTATTGACTTGGTCAGTCAAAGGGCTAAGTTATATAGAGCCCCGCCGGGGCGAGTACAGTAGCTCCCGGCTCTAGATTCTAGATCTAATTAGTAAATAAATTAAATAATTAAAATAATCATGCTCTTCGTCGCACACGTGTGTCCCCCAAACCCGAACTGCAGTATCCAATTTTTTTCCTTTTTCACTTCTTTTCACCCCCTTTTTCAGGTGCGTATTGCACTACATATTCCCCTTCTGAGGGCCCTTGCGCAACGCGAAGCCATCGTATAATCTCCTGCCGTCCCTGACCGTGTTTCCCAATCGTCAATCACTCTGCGCGGCGTTCTAGCAAGGGTAAGACGAAAATACCATGCTTCCTTCTCCGTCGGAACACTCGGACGACAGTGCCACCCGTAAACGTCCGGGTGTGGGGTTTCCCCGCAAGTCCGAAGTGCCCCGGGGTCTTCCTTCTATACCCCGTCTACCCCGTGCTATTTTCAACTTCCTCCTCTGTAGTGCAATGTGCTTGGCAGGCCACGAACACAGTCCGACGGTCAAACAAAAAGAAGAAAAACAACAACAGGGAAATAAAGGAAAAAGAAAAGGGAACCCTCGAGCGCAAAGGATAACGTAATCTGTGGCAAAAGGGAGCGTCTTGGGAAAGACGGACTTCGACCAAGGCGATATTCAACTCTGGCAACTCGGGTTACCTTTACTGACTTGGTGGTCAGAGGGCTAAGGTATATATCGCCCCGCCGGAGTCACTACAGTAGCTCGCGGCGCTAGATCCTAGATCTAATCTAGTGTCAGCAAAATGAATGCCAACTAATTAACTAAATAAAATAAAATAATTAAAAATTAAAACTGTGCAATTATTCACACGTGTGTCCCCCAACCCGGATTACTTTTCATATCCAAATATTTTCCTTTGTTTTCACCCCCCTTTTCAGGTGCGTATTGCACTACATATTCCCCTTCTGAGCGCCCTTTCGCAACGCCCAGCCATCGTATAATCTCCTGCCGCTGCTGACCGTGTTTCCCAATCATCAATCACTCTGCGCGGCGTTCTAGCAAGGGTAAGACGAAAATACCATGCTTCCTTCTCCGTCGGAACACTCGGACGATAGTGCCACCCGTAAACGTCCGGGGGTTGGCTTTCCTCGCAAGTCCGAAGTGCCCCGGGGTCTTCCTTCCATACCCCGTCTACCCCCTTTTACCAACCCTACCGAGCCGGCCTTCCATCCGGGCTACCATTCTTCTTGGGTAGCCCGCCGTCACCCTTCGCTCGAGGAGCTGCAGAACAAAACCATGCGTGATAACGCAGCCCTGTTTGCTTCTGCTCAATGGTTCTCCTCTGTGGGCGTCCGCGACCTCGACGGCATCAAAAATAATTTCGCCGATGATGCGGGCATGTTGCTCGGTAACCTCCCTTTGCAGGCCATTCACACTTTTGACTGGCGCGCCCGCATCCCTATACCCACCTCCATCCTGCGTCACTTCTCCCCGCGCGGTCGCTCTTCCTTATCCCTGCGCTTCATAGACGCTGTTCTCACTCGGACCGAGATTCCTATGGCCGACGCCCTCATACCTTCATGTTACCACTGCGACACTTGGCAATGTCGTACGGAGGAGGAACGACTCTACCTCGAAAACCTCATCGACTGCACCTTCGGTGACCCCGTGTCCGAGGCGGACCGATTGTGGCGCAACCGACGCACCGTTACGACCGACGCCATGTTTTAGACCCAAGCCATTCTTCCCTCAAACTTTCGCCATACGAAGCGCGGCGGTATTTTCTTTTTCCAAAATACTGTACGCTTTGAACGTCGGGTCCGATCCGACACTGGGTACTTCGTGGCGTACCAGATGATTAAGGCCCGTGAAATTTCCAGACAGCACTACACAAATCGATACCAACGAACCCCTTCCTGGTGGAGTCAATACGAGGTATGTCAGGGTTTCTGGGCTGAGTTAGGACCCATCCTGACATATTGCGGCAGTCATTTACGCGATCCGCAGCACGAGCTGTGGACTGTGTTTCTCACGGAGTGGTGCGTGAAAGTCGCCGCCACCCTCCTGTGGGAAGTTTTCGACTGCTGGCGCCTGTGGCACCTCCCTTCGAAACTCCGCGAACAGATGCGTCTCCTCGATTTTTCTGTCCCCCTTGGCGGGTCCGATGTGGACCGTGAATTGCACGCCCTCCTCGACATGATCGAGACCGTAGCGTGAGATTGCGTTCCTCCACAAAATTCGTCTCGGTCCTTTTCACGCCAGCGACCCTCTTTTTCCCCTGGTAGAAATCATCCAGCTGCCGGCGACTTCGTGTGGATCAACCCCTGGTCCTCCTCCCTCTGTTCTGCCTGGGACGCCCAGATGAGCCGCCGTTTCGGAAATCAACCACCAATCCCCAACGCAGTCACTATTGTAAACGGGGATCCTCGAGAGCCTGAGATGTGCTCTCGACCTTCGGCCCCAAGTTCCCCTCTCCCTGCACCGGTCCGTCCCTCCGCACCTGAGGCATCTGTGTGCGTCGTACTTCCTCCCACGAGCTCGGCGGAAACCTTGTCGCTTCGAGTCGTGTCTTCCTCCGACGTGAATCCAACCTCACTTCCTGCTTCCCCTTCACGCGAGTGACAGCTCGTCACACACACCCCAACCTTGCCATTGCCGTCATGTACGGCACCCGTGGGCTTGACCCGCCTTCAGGCTCCTGCGCGCGTCGAGCTTCCTCCTGCGAGCTGCTCGACGGGAACGATTTGAATCCGGGAAGCACCACCGTCGGCCGGGGATCCGACCCCACGTCCGGCTTCCCCTTCAACTGAGGGTCCGCTCCTCGCCCCTACCTCGGTCCCTCCATCATCCACAATTCCCAAAGAAAATACCTCTGCTGCTGCCGTTTACCATGGCCTTCTCATGGCTCACGGTGTGGAGGGAGAAGCTCTCCAGGGGGCATCCCTAGACGACTTGCGAGTTCTAGTTCGGCTTGTCACCTCCCTTCCAACGGGAAAATCCATTGGGGCATGGTCTCGTTGAGACGGCGGCCACAGCACTTCCTTGCGACTTGTCCTTCTTTTCCCATCCTGCCCGCATGATAGTCGACTAGCAACTTTATCGTACGACCTTTGGGCGATAAAAAGAACCCACCTGCAAATCGCCTGTTATTTCCAACTTCCTCCTCTTTTGCATTTGCAATTTTCCCTGCCCTGATTCCCCTATGTTTCCTTCTCTCCAATCCCTTCTCTTTATCCTTGGCAATTTTCCTCCCTCGTTTCATGCGCCCTGACTCTGCCTAACGAGGGAGACAACGTGCGTATTTACAGCATCTCCGACTTCTCCATTTCTTTTGACCTCTTCTCGCCGTCGGCAGGGGCGTGGCAGTCCCATACAATTTTTCTAGTCGCCCTCCCCCCTTTTGTTCGGCCGTCCACTAGACGTCATCAATGACCGCACTTTCAGTTGCCCCGTTGCCCGTTTGGAGATTCCTCATCAAGGAAATACAGTCCCCCTAGAGTCTCTGAGGTGGTACGCTTTTCTTTCCTCCTCTTCATTTCTCAATTTTCCCCAATTTCCGTGCATTCTCTTTCTCCCATCCTCGATGTGCGTCTTCCCGTTCCTCCTCTTTTGTGGTTCACCTCCTCCTTTTTTTCTCTCCCTTTTTACCTCTTCCAATTCCTCACTTACCTCCTCTTTTTCGTGCGGCGAGCCGCCCTCGGTTTTCTAATCCCTCGACAACTGTCATTTTGACAAGGAGCATCGCTACCATGACTCCCTACAATTTTTCTCTGTTGTAGTTGCCGGTTCGACTCAGGTCCTCTGTACGCCTTCAGTGGTATTCGCCATTTCCGCGACCTTCCGTTTCATTGCTGTCCGTTTTTTAGTTCCTCGATCGGAAGCTCTTTCCCCTGTTCACATTTCATGCCATGAAAAATATTGAACCGACGACGGAAGCTCCGCGGGGAAACCTCTGCTCTCCCGACTCCGGCGGGGTCAAGAACTCGGTTCATTCACACGTACGTTCTACCCTCTCTCTTTGAAAACATCCCTTACGTGCAGACTCAGATTCGCGGCGCGATAGGTGTGGAGACGTCAATTTCGTTGCCCGTGATCTCGTTCAGGGCGTCCCTCTTACTGTTAGATTGCTACCTGAGGTAGCGGACTGTGTCCTGACGGCGATTCGTAACTAGTTGAGGTGGCGACGAGGATTCCTCGTACACGTCCGGTCATACGTATTACGATTAGTTGATCACATCGCGATACGCGGCCATCTTGATCGTTTCTCGGATCATGCATTTAAATGGTATCCTGGGGTTCACGACGACCCCATTCTCACATAGTGTCATCCGCTCGGTTGCCTAACTTGGCGTTTTCGTCCTTGCTGTCGGACGAGTTGCCCTCGCTCTGTCATTAGGGACACGGGGCGGCGCGTGTAGCCTGTAGGTCGTAAAAACCAGTTGACAACTCGTGTGCGAGGCCATTGGCGAGGTCACTTAGCGTACCGGCGGTCCGAAAATGACGGGCGAAACTCTTCGCTATGCGCGTACAGCGCGCTCTCGCTCGAGAGCACTTCCAGAAAGTCGCGTGACTAGGACTTCGTCCTTTCCCTTTTTCTTGAATGTCATCCTCCTCGACGTACGTGCGTGATCATCATGACTAAGCGATCACAGTGATGGTTGGCGCCCTGTGGGCGAGAGGGGGAGGGGGGTCGTAGTCCAGATCCTCCCCTCTTTTTGCATTGTGATAATTCGTGAGGTCGGCGGCTGTGGCTCATGCCAGCAAACCGGCGTGAGTTCTTGAGGTGACTAGGGTTCTCCTTAATTTCGTTAATATTTTCAAACGATGTTTGACACCTCCGTTTTCGTGTGTTGGCATGCAGTGTGCTCATGCTCCCAAGTCAAAGTGGTTTCTCAGATCTCAACGACCTGAGGTCGTCCTATGCATACGAGACGTCCGCGTTCCTCCGCGTTGTCCCCGATTTCCTCAATAAGCAAAGCACTCCAGGTTTCGTCAAGTGCTGAACTAAAATCTTTCAAAAGTTTCCTCTTACGCTGTATAAACCTTCGTCTCCTTTCGTAGGAAATCACGTTAATGAAGGAAGGCCCCATGCGCTGATCTGCGTCTCAATCCCATCTCATCATCGTTCTGTTCTTTCCTCAGATGAGGGGTCTCAGGATTAATTCTCGCTGCCGACGGTACGTCACCATTATTCATGGAGTCTGTACTCAGGGACGTCAGAGTTTTCCCGGCAGGACACCGCGAAGGCGCTCTTGCGGTCAATCCCTGATGACAGAGAAGAAATGGGAGTACAGAAAAATACAACTGTTGTAGGGTGAGATCGATGGTCCTGTCGCGGACTGACTGATGCGTCGCCCGGCCCGAGGGCTCGTCCTAAGCGCAACTGAGCACGAATATTGAGCTGATACTCTCACGGTGCACACCCAATGAAGGTTGTGCCGGTACCCTTTTTTTTCAAGCCAATATCGAGAGTCTCAATGAAACTTGCACCAGGCCCTCGTTGGGGGTTCGAACTCCCTTTCTTAGATTTGACTCCTTCTCCCAAGGAGCAGACGATACCATTCGTCCCGCGTAGATTAACCTCGAAACAAAACAAAAAGACAAAGACACAGTAGCCGGTTCACGTATACGGTGAACGTTGCCCCGAGATGTCTCTATCAGTTGGGAGCTTCACCCCGTGGGGCTATTATAATTACGTGTCTCGTCAGTGCCTTCTGCACGGTAAAGGAAAAAATAAAAAAGTAAAGAGAGTCGCCACGAAAGTAAATTCATGTACAAGGTGGGAGGGCATTCTTCATGGTTTCCGACGTATCCTTTCGCGACACGGACCATACTGTCCGCTTGGTGCTCATCGGGTCTCGTACGACCCTCGCTCGTCCTTCGCGCCTCATTGCGCGCATCCCCACGGGGGGGGGAAGGGGCTTCTTCTCCGGTCTCAATGAAACGCCTTGTTTCGAATCTTGGGTCTACTGTAGGGTTCCCCTTCTCATTGGCGTGGCGATAGCCTCCTTCTTAGTCCTTGTAGGTTCTTCTGATCGACCCCCGCAGTGTGGGGGTCGTCTCCTTGACGACACAGAAAATAATAGTAACTGAAACAGAACAATAACAAAACAGAAAAGAGGAAAAGAAAAGAAAATAAAGAAACAAAGAAACGACAGAGTTGAAGAGAAATCATGATGGCTAAGTGCTAAGTAGATCGTCCTGGAAAAAATAGGACCGGTTGTGAGCGTCGACGTCGGTCACCGCGGGTGAATTCGTTGCTACGTTCTTCTGAGGGTGGTCCCTCTGGACGAGTCTTCGTGCTCGGCGAGCATGGGCAGTGTGTTAGCAGTGAGTGTGACGATCGGCTTCGTGTGAGGTCGGGTGGGGCTTCGCTGCGGGGCGACTTAGAATAGTCATGTCGCCGACTGTGGCAAACAATCACCACTTATCGTGCGTACTGCAGCTGCCGTAATTTTTCCTGCTTTTTGGTTGTAATTTCACAGCATGGCTGGAATCGACTTCTCACTTGTGTCGCCTGTTCAGCGGATTGTTGTCGACACGCTTATATATGTATATATAATTTGATTTCATCATCCCCCCCACGTGGGCGGACCGTCCGTTCGAAACGTCATTTCTCGTGCGTACCGTGATGAGGCGTGTGTGTTTCCCGAGAGCCTCAATGCCTCATCCAAGGATACAGTCTCGCTTCTCTGCCTTGCTCTCCTTTCCTTCAAACTCCTTATCTGCGAACCCCGTAGATGTGTTCTTTCGTCGAAGTTCTGACCTCTCTGTTGTCTCTAACCTACTAATTCTATTTACGATGGCTATCCCAGTTGTGCGTGCGACGCTTGCGTGGGTAAGGGCAGCCTTTTCCCTCGGAAATATGTGACTACCGCGCTGCGGGGGATCTTTTCAATAGGTTCCCACGTTGCGTCTTCGATGGTATACCCATACCACCTCACTTTGAGAATTAATTTCTCCTCGTCGTAGCCGTAGTCCACGATCTTGTCGATCACATACTCCTGACTCTCGGGTCCTTCTTCCTGCGTGTCCAACTGTCCTTCCCCCTTCCGAAGATCTTCCAACTCATCCTCTTCTCTGGACTTTCCGAACTCGCGTAGGTCTGGAGGTGTCTCCGCTGTCGACGTTCGACCAACAAAATTATCCTGGACGGTCGTAGGCGCACGGGTGTGAGGACGTTCCTCGTCCTCCATTACCTCTCCTTTTTCGTTTAGCTCCGGCTCTCCCAGGAACTGTAGCGCTTGCCGTAGGCCAGTTATCGGCGCATAGTCCATCGGGCTTGGGGCTAACTCCACCCTGTCTCGCGATACGCGTTCCTCCTGATCGCCAATGGCAATGACTACTGTATGTTGATCCGATCTTTTAACCTGATAAGGTCCTGTGGCGACTTGTGCCAGCTTGTGTTTTGGTTCGCTAGCCGTGCCCTGCTCCTTCCGGAGGAACACGTAGGACCCCGGCGGGATCTCATACTGCGGCTTGCGAAGGCGTGCGTCGAAATTTCGCTTGTACCGGGCTTGTTCCTTCCGCAAACTCCTATCGGCGCCTCGCATTAGGCTCTCCAACCACGACTGCCATTTCAGGTAGTATGCTCGTGACGAGCTAAAGTTCTCCAAAGTTGGTTGCGCTTGTAACGCAATGCTTCTCTGCGCCCGAGCTAACACCAGCTCGAAGGGCGCAATATTTGTAGTTCGATGAACTTGTGTGTTGTAGGCGAACGTCACAGCGTCGCTAAATAAGTCCCAGTCCTTGGGATGCTCTCCAACATATTTTCGCAACGCGGAAATCAGCGTGCGGTTAAACCTCTCAACTTGGCCGTTGGCTTGCGGGTGGTACGTAGTCGTGAACACATTCACTGCGGAGGCAAAACCGTGAAAAACAATAAAAAGTATTGTTTTTGGACGATAGTTTTAAAGAAATAACGAAACGTTGTCCAAAAGCAATGTTTTTGACATGGAAAACATTACTATTATTGTCCAAAGACGGTAATTAGATTGCATTAATAACAGTACTATTGTATGTGTGGCGGCAATACATATAGACCAAAGAAACATTCTCAATGTTGTCTATGAACGGTACATCGCCACTTTTTCTGAAACAACAGAAGTTTTGTTTATGAACATTCCAAATATTGTTTAAAAGCGAGGAAATGACTTGCAATCACAAAATTAACTCGTCAAATGTTAACGAGGCGGGTGACAGCATTTATGAGGTTTCCGAGGTGATTCTGATGCGGAAACGCAAGAGGCGAAAACTGGACTTGCTAAAAGCAATGCCTAGTGCCAATCGTCTCTTATTTACAGACGATGGTAAGGCCGTCAGAGCGTCTGACATGGGGAACGACAATGAAGACTCATCAGATGAGGAAGAACTTCATGGTATATCTGACTACGCAATGACCGTGTCATCCCGTTTGACCCAGAGTGTCGGCGCAGGGTGGGGTGCGTTGATGTCTTCACATGTGCGGCTTGTCGGGCCTCAACGCGTGATGGAGGGGTCCAAGCTGGAGGCTCGTGTTGATGGAGTGCCACTGGGTGTTGTGAAGAGGTTATCGTCCAACTGCGAGAAGCGAACAGGGGAGCAGTCTGAGAAGAGTGCTCCTGAGGTTTGCGTGATTGCGTATGGGGTACCGTGGAATGCGTCCCTGTATGACGATGGACAACCGCATCTGCTCACCATTCATTCAGCTTCGCAGCGGCATGCTTCGCACCCGTTTTCGTTTAACGGGGTGCCTGAGACTGGGATGAAGGCGAGATTGATACGATTATTGTCTGCTTTGTTTTCGCTTTCTGACTTCGAAGCAATGTCGCCCAAGTTATGTTCTCTAGGCTTTCTCTTTATTTTTGCGTTTTGCATTCCTGGTTTGCTGCGAAAAAGAGCAGCGACGTTTGTTCTGTTTACCATGGCAGCGCTTCTGAGGTTCGGGCCTGCCTTTATAGTGACATATCAGCTCAGAGAGGCTGATGCCGGTCTGGGGATGGCAGGACTGAAATCAGTGTGGTTGCCGTCTTCCTTTCATCCATCGGGCGTGGATTTACCGTATATGTTATCTGTAACCGTGTTGTTTGGGAGCTTGGTTCCTGTATCGTTTTTGGTAACAGTAGGTACAGCAGGGCGGAAATCTGGGTCAACCGTGCAGTGCTGTCGTATCACATGCGGAGTGCCACCGCAGTAGCATCCCCCCGCCGTTTCTTGTGCGGAGTGCCACCGGAGTGGCCTTCCCTCATCTCTTCATAGCTCGTCGAATTTCGCAAGTCGGGTGCCGTTATTCTTCGTCTGCAAGAAGCCCACTGGCTGGTGGACCGTGATCCGAAGAGCGCCGTCAGCTGGATGGCCGTCAGCTAATACTCCTTCGCGTGCGGCAAGACCGAGGTCGCGCGCCGGTTTCTGCACGAGGCTACTACGCTGGACGCAGGCTTGGCACCAGCGTGCGTCGCCGTGGGACATGCGTGCGGCCTCGACCTCGATGTTTCACTAAGCCGCGACGCGCCATCGTGCGCCGCACGCTCTCCATCCTCGTCGTCTGCTGCCTGCTCTACTCTAGCGTCCTTTCCCCCCGCGCGCACCATGCAACACCCCCCCGCCCCCGCCACCTCACCGCCGCCCTATCCCCCACCGGCCACCACCCGGCCACGATCCCCCACACGTGCGTGGTCACCCGCCGTCCAAACACCGTCCAAGACACGACGCCCTGTGCCGCCTGGGCCTGGCAGATGCGCTGCTTGACATCGACGCCCAGGTGATCCGCGGCTACGCCCTCTTCCTGGGCCCGCGCGCCGAGCGCCTGCCGTACCACCAGCCTTCCAGAACAACTAACTGGTCGTATACCTGCTGGCCATCGCGGCCGACTGGCTGCAGGGGCCCTACGTCTACGCGCTGTACGCCGCGTACGGCTACGGGAAGGAGATGGCCCAGCTCTTCATCGCCGGCTTTGGCTCGTCCGCCATCTTCGGCACTTTTATCGGCTCCATCGCCGACAAGTATGGCCGCAAGTTTAACGTCCTAGTCTTCGTCATCACGTACGCCCTGTCCTGCATGACCAAGCACTCGCCGAACTTTGCTACCTTGATGGTCGGCAGGCTGCTGGCGGGCATTGCTACCAGCATCCTCTTCTCGGCCTTTGAGTCGTGGCTTGTGTCGGAGCATAACAACCGCGGCTTTGATCCCAACCTCATCGCCGACATTTTTCAAAGGCCCAGTTTGGGAATGCTGTCGTCGCCATTGTCGCAGGCCAGATTGCTGGCATGGTCGCTGCCCAGTTTGGAAAGGTCGCCCCGTTTGATACGGCCGCTGTCATCCTCGCCGCCACGGGCCTCATTGTCATGTTGTCCTGGTCCGAGAACTTTGGCGATAGTAGGCAGACCGTCACCGGCGGCTTGCGCAGTGCCTGGCATATGATGATTGCCGATGAGAAGATCTTGCTTGTCGGCATCATTCAGTCCTGCTTTGAGTCTGCCATGTATCTCATGGTCTTCAGTTGGACCCCGGCGCTACAGGCCGCGTCGCATGCCATGTCACTTGGCGAGATTCCGCATGGCATGATCTTTAGTTCCTTCATGGTTTGCTTCATAATTGGAAGCATTTTATTCGTCTTTCTTATGAAGACACAACCCGCTGAGCTATTCATGCGCAATATGTACATCATAGGCGTCGTTTGCTTTGTCGTCACCACCATATCATCCAATGTATGGGAGGTGTACGGCGCTCTGCTTGCGTTTGAGGTCATTTGCGGTTTGTACTTTCCGGCTATGGGTACCATGCGAGCAAAGTATGTTCCCAAGGTCACCCGATCCGCCATTATGAACTACTTTCGTCTTCCTTTGAATCTCATAGTCTGCCTCATTCTGTACAAAAACTATGAGAATACCACCGTCTTCTGCCTGTGTGCCGTCATGATGGCCATTGCCGTCATATGCCAACAGCGCCTTTTCAGTGCTTCAAAAGTCTCCATCGGCACCAAAGATGAATGGACTAGAGAAGAGCGCGCCGAACTCGTCGAAGAGGGCGATAGCACTGTTGAAGATGCTGTGCGGTAAATCAACTTGCCCGCCTACCCCCCCCCCACACCCATACTATCGTGGGCTTCACCTGGCAAAACATGCGCTGCTTCTGAGACAGATCTGTGGCAAAAAAAGGCTCGCCACAATGCTCGGAATTTAGAGATGCGAGTTGGTAGTACGCAGTAGAACAGTGGAGCGTAATGTTGTATTGCATTGAATGTGTTTCAGCCCGATGGATAAAACGGCCCGTGTTAGAATCAGTCATTGAGAGGTCTGACATCTATCAGTGCGAGTATGGTGCGTCCCAAGCGTTTTCCCAACACGCTCCAAAGAGCACGCTGTTCTTCATGCAAGGTTGCGGAGAATTTGTCTCTCTGTAAAGAGCTCTCCTCGCTTTGCGTCTAAAGTCTTCAATGCCTGCCAGTTGACTTTTGTTGCCAGCTTTGATTCGCGTGCAATGCGCCTTTCGAAATCCAGATAATCAAGCCACAAGTCCACATTTGTGTTCGCCGATTGCAAAGCCGTTGCTGCTTTAAAAAGTTTTCTTGTTTGGAAAGGGAGCTGAAGCACGTCTGCACCAGATAGTTGTCCCTGACTCTGCATGCGGTCATATTTTTCATTTGAGACCGGATGGCCGAGTGTAATGACTTCAATGTGAGCGGGGGCAGGGAAAGCATGGTATCGCAAATGCCCTGCAACTGTTTCAGATTGCCCTCTGAAGATAACCATGCGCAGAGAGCTCTCTCCTCATCGCGCCCTCGAAACGGGATGAGAACCTTGGCCGTCAACACATCGTGCGATTTTCTTGACAAGGGACAAGTTTTTGATTCTAGCATGTTCGCAAAGGGGTTCATAGACCAGGTGTGAGGGTCTTTGGGATCCACACCGTCGGGGCCTTCCGTTCCGCTACTAGAAAAATCACCACTGAAAACTTTTCCAGACTTGATGAGGACAAGCACTTTCTTGGCGAGGGAAGTAGCTGCCTGGTGCTTTTCGCAAGTGCTGATAAGGGCGATTAGGTTTTCCCAAACTTTTGGTGGTGGGTTGGTGGGAGTAAGGGAATGGGATGGGGTAGTGGAAGTTTGGCCGGCCGGCGCAGGCACGGGAGGGAGAAATTGGAACAATTTATTCCGAATGTTGTTGGGATGGAGACTGATCTTGAGTCGAGCACGGGAGGCGTTTCGGCAAAACCTTCGGCCCTCGAAACGGCACTCGGCGTCGACATGCAAGAGACGGGCTCCCTCGCCCCCCCCCGGCGTCAACGCGAGCGGATAGGACGAACAAGTACCACGCACACTACTCTACGACGCGCATCTACACTACGATAGTCCCCAAACGCGGGCCTTCCCTCCCCTGGCCCTCCGCGCGGTAATCACGTGAGCAAGTCGACGATCTGGTCGACGACGGCGACAAGAAACGGGGGCGTCTTCTGCGCGATAGGGACGACGACATCGACGACCTGGTCCACAAGCGACGGATGTCCGGGCTCGAGCACCTCCCTTGCGAAGCAAAGCACGAAGCCGAGCGCGGCGGCGCGACCATTGACGCTCTCGGCGGCGTTCCAGAAGAAGCGCGCCGGCCTGACGGCGGCGCGGCCATCGCCTGCGGCGGGGGTGGAAGCGTCGACGGCGGGCGCGACCGTGTGCGCGGGCGGGGCTCGCTTGTGCGGCGGGGCGTTGGCGATCTCGGCGAAGGCGGTGGCGAGCAGCTCGCGGCGCTGGAGGCCGGGCAGGGTGACGAAGTCGTCGTGCGAGAGGCGCGCGGCCGAGGCGATGCGCTCGTTGTCCAGCTGTGCCACGGCGCGTGCGCGCAGCCCGTCCAGCTGGGCCACGGGGTCGGGCGGCGGGCGCGCGGCGGCGGGCGCGGGCGGCGGGCGGCGCGACGCGCGGCGCGACGCGCGCGGCAGCAGCAGGCGCAGGCGGCGCGCTAGGCGCGGCAGCGAGACGCGCGCGCGCGGCGGCAGAAGTGTGTTGAAGGCCAGCGTCACCGACACGGACACCACCGCCAGCACGCCCACCAAGACCGGCGGCGGCAGCGCGAAGGCCGGCGCGGGCGCGCAGCGCCGGCACATCGGCCCCGGGGGTGGGGCGCGCGGGCGGCGCAGCGTGCGAATGGTGGAAGTGGCGGGCATGGTAGAAGCTGTCTTTGCAATCAACTAATACATACTTCTGAAAAATGTTTTCCCGCGAAACAGTTAAGTGATCTGCACAAACAGTCGCAGTTCGAGTTTGCCGCGCTTCCCAACGTGATGGGCAATTCTTCCAGGCGGTATGTACGTCGTTTTACGCATAGTGGTTCCGAAAACATCCCTTCAACTTCGAAGGCACTCCTCACACCCCAGGAAAACATTTCGACTTCCGAACGCACCACTTGTCCTCCTCCATCAAATCTGCGATCTTCGTTACCCCCTCGCGCGAAATCAGCCGTTCTCGCATCTCACCGACCTCCTTCTCCAGACACGTCGTCGCCTCCTTCATCACCGCGCCAACCTCTTCACACTACAGAACCTTCTTCCCTTCAATCACACACACCAGCGTCTTCGGGTGCAGATAAGACACGGCGGAGATCTTCCCGTTTGCGATTTCGGACAGATTCTGTGGGACCTTCATTCCAAGTCATAGCTTCGCCATCATCCAGCCCCCAAAAAGAAGCACAAGGAAACATGGGTCTGCGACGTACAGTGTCCGCGCATAAGAGGCGTCCATTGCCATTACAGGCCGGAATTGGAAGCGCCGAGAAGCGTCGAAGACTAAGACCCTCTCAGACTGAGGCCACACGTTCGAACCCTACTGCGCGGGTACCCCTGTCGAATTCATCTGCGCTTGAGAGCACCGAGTTACAGCCTGCCGCACGTTCGAGCCCTACCTTGCACGCACCCCGATCGAATTCATCCGCGCTTGAGAGCACTGAGTTGCAGCGATCCATAGTGGCAATGCACAAGAGGTTGGCAGAAGAGCTGGCCAGCTGCAATGCCACATTATCGGACCTAGTGAAAAGCAATGCCAATACGGCGTCCAGTTTAGAGGACATCAAACTCCTCATTCTTCAAAGCTCTGCAGGTAGTTCGCGAATACCATCTCGATCAAGGGTGCAGGGAGGGTCTCGGAAAGGTGCAACTAAGAACCTGGAAAAGGACGTTCTCAAAGACAACCCCACAGTTATTATCGAAATCAATGCGGCAGTGAACGCGGATACCGTGTCAAGATCGCTTGCACAGACTCTATCTTCGTTTATGGATGTCTATCACAATAACCAGGATGACCCCCGGATGACATCGCGTGTCGTCAGCGTCCTCTTGTTCGGGCTCAAACATAACAAATCTCGTTCAGAATTCAAACACGGACTGGGCAAAAAGCATGCAAGTTTTCGCTTCAGTACAGCCAAACGTGCGGTGATGAACGCAAGAAATCTCTCCGACGAAAGTATACGAGCATATGCGGCAGAATTTACAACAACCAAAGCCTTTATTGATAGGGATGCTGACCGCAATGGAATTGATGTTTCTGTTTCTACGAAGCCTTCTTGGCTGCAACCAGGTGTTTTGGACAAGCAAACGCTGCACACCGCGCGAATGCATCACGAGTGCGTGAAGGCCGAGTTACCTCCGGATCCCTCCTGCCCGACTAGGCGCAAACATCTGTTCATATGCAAGAGGATCGTCACTATTATTAACGACTGTTTGAGAATCTCTCGGGATCGCTCAAAGGTCAAAATGTTCGAGAGCGGCCTCTTTCTACTGGTTAACTGGAGTGAATATGACTCTTTCCATCGCTCTCACTCGTCACCCACCTTTCGATTTTTGCACAGTGATGCGGAATCCGTCCCCGCTTCCGAGATCCCTGACACTACTGTAGGGTGGGATACACACACATCCGTCACCAATCGGAAGCTTCTGGCTGCTCTTATATCGGAAAGCAAAGACCTGGTGATACAGGCGACTTATCAGGTCACCGTCACTGGTGGTTCGAACGGCGAAAACCGTGTCACAGAGATCAAGCGCAACATTAACATCTTGCGAATTGCTCTGCGCTTCGTCTGCGCCTATTGCCATTGTGGTGAGGAAATGACTCTTGGATCACATGCGTCAATGCTTCGAACAATCTATCGGATTGCTCAGTTTCTGAGGCAATTGTTCTCTGTTCGGGCGAACTACAATCCTTCAAGTACAACGGCAACGCATGATGAGGCAACAGCTGTCAGTGGTGACGTGACAAGTGAGAGGAGCCAATCTTTGATACCCGAAATCACGCTGCGAGAGATGTTACCGGGTAGATCGGAGAAAGAGAAGGTTATCAGTGGGGTGTTGAAAATCTCCAAAGAGACATTCGCCAGATTAAACATTTCTGCACCGCAAGACATTGACAGCAGCGAAAGCGCTGTGCTAAGCGGCACCAATGAGTGGAGACATCAAACAGAAGATTTGGAAGATGATTTCGACAGTGACGATGATGATATGGCGGGAATGCTAGACTAACATTTCTGCCCTGATAGGTTACGTAAAGTTCGGATTTGCACGACCAGTGTCAAGACGGGTTCAGCAGTACGCGCTAAGCTGCATGCCAACAATCGCACGCCTTCACTATCAGAAGCTGCAGTATTAGAGCAGGTGAAAAAGTCGGAGCTCGTTCTAGTGGAGGACATCACTCGGGAAAATCGCATGAGGGGTGCGATCAGCATTCGAAAAAATCATTTCGGCTGCTCATGTCGGCAAGAGTGAACAGGGCGGAACCGATATAGTTTATCCTACCTCCATAGTCACCCAATGAATGAACGAATTGCACCACCATGTATCCCCCAACTTTTTCCGAGCAGCATCTCACTCGTTCAAACCGAAGAGCATGTCCAAGCATGACCCATTCTTCGGTCTTAACAGTCTCCCTAACCCGGATCTCCGCCTCCTCCAGCTTAGACGGGTCCAACACGACCTCGCTAAGCACCCTGAAAGCAAAGTCCGTGACGCTATGAAACTCGTCCGGGCATCCCTTGACGCCGCGCATGGCGTCCTTCGTGACAGCGGCGTGGTTGCGGCAGATGGCGTTGGCGGCCTGCTTACGGTGTTGGGCGCCCTCATGGCCATCGTTGAGCACGTGCTTGCTGCGGGCCGTCTCGACGGCCAGCGACACCGGGCTCCGCGTGCGCAGGAAGGACACCGGACCGATCTGCGGCGGCAGGGCGCCGATGTGGGTTCAGTCGTCGCTCTGCAGGTACGTGGCGAGCTCGCAGGCGTCCCGCGCGGCAAACCAGCGGCGTAGGTTCGGGCGGCCGTCGGCTAGCTCCAGGTTGCGCCAGAACTTGAGAGAGGAGCGCGCGCGCTCGAAGATCGTGGCTGGGGAGGAAGGGGTGTTAGGATCAGGCGGGCATTGTTTGGAGAAGCAAAAAAAGCGAGGACAAAGGTGATGAGGACTTACAGAGATGTCGACGAACGAGGGCTCCGGGCCCGGGTAAAAGAAGGAGCCCTCAAAGTCGCCGAGGCAGGTCTCGATGAGATCGAGGGTGTGGTTGACGCGTATAGAAGTCCATCTATTAAGCGAGATTCGAGTCCCTTGTCAACGTCAGAAAGACCGAGTTTCTCCGTCACTTTCTCAATTGTTTCGACTACCATTCGTCGGTACGGGTCAGATTCATCCTTCAAATCGTCCGTTAATCGCGCGATAACATCGCCCCCCCAATCTTGATGGCTATCTGCAATGTTGTGTCGACAACCGCCCGAAAGTTACGCCGATCTAAGGCCATCCGTCGAATCCAGAAGCATCGAAAATATTCTGGAACGATCTCTTCACGGACATATTTTGGCTCAACACCGGAACAAGACACACACTGCATCACAACTTTCAGAACTAGCACCTTCATTTCTTCCTCTGGAGAGCGGAACTCTCGTATTAGAATCGTTGTCACCTCCCTCGCATAGTAATTGGCGTATTCGGGATCCATTAATGGGATGATGAACCCGATCGCTTTCAAGAAAGCCCCCAGCGTTTTGCCCTTATGCAATCGAATTCCTTGCCACAGAGGCTTCCCCATGTAATCAACGCTGTGATGTTCGCCATACAGGGTCTTACGGCTGCCCTGGGTCCAGGGCTATGCTCCTCTACGTCCTGCAAGGGCTATTTCATCCTGCCCGGAAAGTACGGGAAGTATACTGGCGAATATATAATAGGCTTTACATTTACGCACAAGAGGGTCTTGTCCCGTTCTATCCAAGCATGCGATGTGCCTTGCTCGAGGAAGACGACGACGAATACGGGCCAGAACGATACGAACGCTCAGAGATTTTGAATATCATTTAATACAACGGCGTTCTGGCTGTAGCGCAATGCGCGCCACTGACCAGCCCTAACCATTTTAAGGGACGCACCTTCAACGAAAATCTGGGCACATGTTAGCACTGGAAGTGGGTTGCGGTGGTAGAAGGCTGTATTGTACATTTGAGGAAGAGAACAAGCATTGGTTGATTGGACTTCGTGTAAATATAACAAACTAAAGTCTAGAGAACGGCAAACGACTCCGGGTCAATCATCAGAAGTGCGTCCTCTTCCTGGCCCATAGTGTGTTTGTGGACGATTTTGCCAAGAGCTGCTCTTTCCTGGGCAAAAACCTTGTCAGGTGCCATATCGAGTGAAATTTGCGAGGCAACGCTTGGAACAAAGACGAAGTCATCAGAGTGTCCTTTCGAAATTAACGAGAGCAAACCACCATTCCCAAACATGCTAAGAAGGTACCAACTAAGAGCACTGACGTAGCTCACATCCAAATTTTGTCCCGCTAGCTCTATACCGCTCTGTAGCATTGGCCGAAAGCGGGGCGTTAGCGTGAAGGGAAGGGTAAAAGAAGGAGCCCTCAAAGTCGCCGAGGCAGGTCTCGATGAGATCGAGGGTGTGGTTGACCGGTTCCAGGCCTCTCCCGAACCACCAATCCGCCCCTCCACCTCATCAACAGTCTCCCCCGGTCCATACACCTGCATATCCGCCCCGCCAACCCCAGCCGTACGCACACCAACCTCATTCCCAACAGTATCCACCCCACGATCAGACGTACCACCCGCACGCCTCGCAGTAAGAGCCCAGCTCGCATCATGTCCAACCGCCAGGATATCCCAGCGTCGGAGGAGCTCCATGTCATAACATGTAAGAGCTCAACCACAAAAAAAATTACCAAATGGCCTTGCACTGAATCATTTGACGCGTTTGTACTGAAACGTTCGACAACTTTTTGAAGTCTCTGAGACTTTCACAATTCATAGATGTGTCTACGACGACATACGTGACTAGGTGCTCATGTGTAGTTGACCCTTTGTACAAAATACGTGCGTCAAGTACTCATCTGTAACCAAATAGCTGACTTCGGACACGGCCTGAAAGCCTCTAATAATGAAGTAGGGGAGCTCAACTTCGAGAGACCCGCAAACGTGTTCAGAAACGGATGTAGCTGTACTCCAGAATCGACTGTTCGGGGGAACCATCGGACGCCACCGGAAAGAGAACGTTTTCAACTCCGAGAAAACAGTCTTTACAGCCTCGTCCTCCGACACCTCGCCCGGTGTGGCTGAAAGCCTTGCCGCGAAAACCTTGCTTACAAGTTCAACTGCTTGAAGTGATGAACATGAGAGAGGGTGAGTGTACGACATACTTCGAAAATCGAAATCTCGGCTCTTTCGGACAAGGGCATCGACCGTCGCCTTGCGACGAACGTATGGCATACATGTTCCCACCAGCAGTGCCGCCGCCGAATTCTCATCGGTCTCATCTGCGACATACAGCCCCATAATGCGAATTGCTTCATGCACGGTTCCTTCTTTTCCTCCTCCTTTCCTCCGTCGCACAATATTTCTCATGTCCGCGACAGATTTTATGCCAATAACTGTGCACAAATCTTTGCATGATGGGAAAATTATCTCTGCGAGCTCGGTGCACGCTGCGAGAGACTGGGTTTCCTGGAACGAGGGCTTGAACTGGGCAGAATCGGACAACGAATGAACAGCGCGGGCCAAGTTCTCATACTCTTCCAAGGTGCAGTCTACCACTGAACGAATGCTTCCGGTAGAGCTCTCTTCGTAGTGTGTGTCCTGCTCCGTATCCCCTTGTCGCGGTTTGAAGTTTGGTACCGGCTTCTGGATGAGTACCAATGTTTTCTGTCTCAAAGTATTTAGGAGACGTGCACATTGCCGTTCTGCCGTTGATCCAGACCCGATCCGAGAAAAGAATTGAAACTGGCCAACAACCATGCGCTCGATTTCTTCAACTCGAGATAAAAGCGTAGCCACTTTCCCCTCCACGCTATACATTCGCAAATTTTGTACCGCCTCCCCATCACCAACTCCATTTTCGCTCTGGCGAATAAAATTTTCTCCGTCTGTTTCATAGCTCACCTGTCCTGAGCACTCATAATAACGCCACCGCAATTGAGTGGCGTCATCTTCCACCAAGCGAATATAATCAGGAAGAATCCACACCATCGCTTGTTGTTCATCGAACCCCTCCCTTGCCACGTATTTCAGTTTCCCTTTCACTCTTCCCTCGACCACTTCCTTAGTTACTAACTCTGCCCGCCACCAGACGGATGCAAGCGTTCTCTCACCTCGCCTTCGTCCTTCCCCTTTGGTTAATTCGATGTCCCAGAGGACCTCAATTAGTATCCCAGGTACCAGAGACTGCATTTCGGTACAGTAGTCTGAGCCTTGGGAAAGGCTTCCTGTCACTATGAATTCGTCATGAAAAAGCACGCTCGTCTTTTTTTACACGTGGCAGGCAAGACCCCCAAGTTTTGTTTCCCGAAGTCACCAAAGGACAAACGGGGCTTCGTCCCGTCCTTTCTCTCGGCAACCAGATTCCGAAGTCGTGCGCAACCCTGCCGACTTACCCCAAATACCACGCACATCCCCCGCCATGGTCGAGCAAAAAGAGGTCATCCGCCCACCCCCTGATGTGTATCTGATCGACCCTCCTCCACCCCCCTTCACCGTCCCCTCTGCCTACCGCGCCCCGCGCCCCGCCCTCTCATCTCAACTCGCAAGACTTCATCTTCGATCTCGGGTCGTCCACATTGTGGCCGCCTTCTCAGGCTCCTCCATGCCAATCTTACAAACCCCACCGTATGTCGCCCGCATGCGCCATGCTATGATGCCGAGTGGAAGAAAATTAGAGAGGAACCAGATAACTTTGACGAAGTGTCAAAGACAGTCAAGGTGGAAACTGGGGAGGCGAGTGATGAGCCGGCGACGAGCGCGGAGGAGCAGGCGAGAATTGATAATGGGAGGAGGTTGAAGAAGTTAATGCAGGATAAAAAGAATTCAAGAGCCGGCGGAAGGGATAAGGATGTGTCGGGGACAGAGGCAGAGCCGGTGGACACGGTGGAAGATGTCAAGAGCCGGCGGAAGGTATAAGGATGTGTCGGGGACAGAGGCAGAGCCAGTGGATACATCGTATACACTGGAGGAGGTTGTGTATTGAAGATATGAGGGATATAGATGAGGACAAGTACTACATTTCCATGTGCGTCGGACAGTGGGAATCGTCGACAGCGCTGAACCAAGAGATCGACAAGCGGCAGCTGCTCGTGGATGACGAACGTGCCAAATTGAGCGCGGGAAAGGCAAGGGCAGCGGAGGTGGCGTGGTGGAAGCGCGTACGAGCAGACGAGCTTCTGTCGATGTCAGAGCTGAGCGCGCCGTAACTCAAGCAAAAGCGGCACGAGCGCGCGCTTTGCGGGGCTACGGAAGCACGGTTACGGGGGAAAGGGTCAAGCTCGCGGCGAAGGCGGAAGCGTAAAGGAAGGCTGAGGATATAGAGAAGATGGGCATGGAGAGGCCACAAGAGTATCTGACCGAACTGCGAACGGAGCGAGATGAGCTAGCTGAGCGTTTAAATCGAAAGGACGCCGCGCGCGAAGCGAGGTGGGATCGGCGGTGGCAGACTGCAAGGGAACGAATGAGGTTGTTGGCACAACAAGCAGGAAGCAATGCAGGTTTCGACGAAGACCCAGGGCGAGGGAACTCAAAGGGGCGCGAGAGAGGAAGTGGGAAGGGAAGAAGGAGGGGCCAGGGGAGGGGACGAGGGAGAGGGCGTGGGAAGAAAAATGTGGAGGAGGACACGTTTGGGGTGGACGATGCGGACTGGGATGTGTACAGATCAATGAAGGTTGGAAACGATGGGACGGATTCTGAAGACAACTCTGGAGAAGAGCGTGTTCGTTTGAAATCTGTGCGTACTGAGATTATGATTGAGTGTCTCGTTAAACCTGTCAGGAAGTACCGCTTCTACGAGGTTATCACTGAGGATGGAATTGCTGGTTTCACGGAGAAGCTTTTCGACATCGGCGTGAATAGCACGCATCTCGCTGTCGTGGTAGTGATGTTTGGCAAATATGAAGTAGTATAGCGTGAAGAAACCGAGAAGAAGAAAACACATTCGATACATGGTGAGTAATTGCTGCCAAGCTCCGAGCCGTGAGCGAGCCTGTGTGGGGTTTGTTGGTCGCCATCCTGCATGAAACGATCGAGAGGATTTCCTCTCCCGCTCAGATGTAGAATTCGGCCGTGGGAGGCGCGGTGAGTGAGAGTCATGGAGGCCAGATAATGTTGCAGCTGGGTGCAGGTTACGAGCGGTAGTGCGATACTGTGTCGGGAGATCGGAAATGTCGAACGACATCGGAGAGTGGAACTTATGTGTGCTACGTGTTTTAATTGGCTGTCTCTACAATGACTTCATTCATCTATTTTTAATTGGGCCCTCGTCGTCTGCCCGTGCCGCACGTCGCACGGGCCGTGCGGCACGCGAATGATCACAAGTGGCTCCTTGGAAAACTCCCTATCGCTTGCGGCTCGTCGCGCTGAAGAGCTACACCGAGCTCGGTGTTAAGGAAGTCGGACTGCGGCGTGCAAGCTTGGTTGTGCGAATTACTGGTGTGTGCGTTGTACGCATCTTCGGTGCGCATGTAGCGATGCTGGCCTGCTCCGCCTCAACACGGCGCTGCGACTCTGCTTCCTTCTCCGCTTTTTTTCTTCTGTTCCGAGCAGCTTTTTATTCTGTTCCACCCCCCAATCTCCGGGCGACTTCATTGCCTTCGGGTAATTGGGGATTAGCGTTGTCCGCCGGTTCTGCTTCTTCCTCTTCGACAACGCTCTCCAGTCTCTCAAGCGCCTGCGCTTCGACTAGTCGCTTTGCAATCTGGCGATGGTCATCACTGGCGACTCCTTGCTCATCCGGAACTACGGCCGCTCCGATTTTCAACGCAGCGATAAGTCAGGGAACACATGCGGAGAACTAAGCCATTCGAGGAGGGTAACCGTCGTGCCTGGATAAGCAGTAGAAAATATTCCCCTCCATGATCGAGGCAGTGCAACTCAAATTATTCTCTTCGGGTTTAAGACATTGTGTGGTACGGTCACTGTGACAGGCGTGAACTAGTCCAACTCTTCTGACAGAGTCCGTGAGCTTCAAGAATTGAAATGGCTTGTGGACGTCAACATAAATAAATCCGGAAGTGAACTGGCGTTTCTTGACAACAGCGAAAGGTGTCTCTTGATATGCATCCTGCATTTTCATAAATGTTTCGATTGCAAAGTAAGCTACGTGCAGCTCATCAATGTAAGCAATTCTTTCATCTTCCGCAGGTGTAGGTACAATTTGCGGTTCGTCATCGAACACGAGTGCTTGAACTGCAGAGCCTTTCGAGAGCATGTCGTGCGGTCTTGAATGCGATGTAACAACTCCAAACCCGTACAGGGATTTTTTCATTCGACATGCCTTTTCGAAGAATTTGGGGTCATTGGGACCCGCTTCTACAATGAAGTCGGCAGCAATACAAGTCATAGTCGCATGGAATGAACCTTCAGCATCTACCGTACGTTCACTTAGGACCCATTCCGCCCTTCTCGGGTTGTTGTTAATAGTAGTAGATGGAGCTCCGAGTACGTGCTTCAACAACCCATTTCTAATAATACTCAAAGCCTTCTCTGCCTCACCGTTCGTTTTCGTTACATAGTTATGTACGTGTCTTCTTCGTCCGCAAATGAGATTGACCACTGAAGAGATTGCCTTGCCTTCCATTTCACAACTGCCGTCTACAGAATAAAGAGCAGATGAAAGCCGTTTTTTCCAATCGTTATTAATAATGTGATCCATTCCCTGTATATGGGCGTCATGACCGTTGGAATCTGCCATGGCCTGCTTAAGGGGCTGGTGAGCGCATTCGAAAACAAGTTCGGCGAAGTGCTGCACGTGACCCATTGCAGGGATAGAATGCATATAAAGCTCTAGAAGCCGATGGATATTCGGCTTGTCCAGCTCTTTCCCCGCCATAGTACTGCTTCGACAAAGGTCATTGCAGTTTCGTATGTACATCTTGCAATGGCGTTCCAAGTCTGCCATATGCGCCGTGCCATCTTCACGATTGTACCTTTTCACCTGCTCCAATCCATCCACATGCAGCTTAGGATACCAGTATGTCTTGCTGACAAGTTTGCTAAACAAACTGAGGTTCTGTACAATTGAACACAGTGCTTGTTTGGATACATTAGATATTTCTTGAGGGCAGGATAGGTTATCAACAATCTCTTTGAATACAGGAGAAGCAATCAGTAATATCGAAAACGTTGCCGATATGCTTGCCGTGTACATACTATTTGTACTGAAATTGTAGATGCGTGTCTCAGTTACCAGGCGGTTTGTTCGCAACAAGGAACAGATTAACCCGTCTACCTGCTTTCTTCTAGTTGCGGTAGGAAGGGACTTAAAGGCAAGGGTTAAAATATTAATTGCGTTACCAGCCAGGAGATGGTCGGGGCAACAAGCATTGAGCGATACGGGTCAAACCTAGGGTTTGCGACTGGGAAGTTGTGTTCGGTCAGCGGTATCGTGGTTTTTTTCAACGCGTTCTTCAAATCCTGAGAAAAAGAAACAAAAGGACTTGCTTTCCTTGCTGCATCGTCATTTCCGTTCAGGCCCAATGCGTTCAGCTCTACATCCGAGATACCAGAGGCTCGTAAGGCCTTCGTTCTTTCTGCATTTCTCGCGAAACATGCGTCTGCGCTGTGAATATCCGTGGTGTATGCATATCGCGATGCGAGTCCTTTAGGCCCTTTAAATCGCATGAACGAGCAGAGGTTGCATGGTGCTGTGCCATTCACTCCCACCACATCCAGGACATGCCCAACCTCGTGGTAGTCGCTCACGATACCAACCACATCGGTAAACAGCAGCAAATCCTCCCCATCGGCACTTCTGGCAGGTATACCCTCTGTTGATGATTTGACGAGGTCCGCTACTACTTGCTTCAGACCTTCCTTCGTTGACACTCCAGGTTCAGTCAGGGCAAGAATACGTACTCGCTCTCTACTACTTCTACATTCCGGAGGATAGTTTAGGGAGAGACAATAGACACCCCCCGCTGAACCCGCTTTAAATCGGAACGGGGAAAATCCATCTGAATATAGTAGGATATGGTCAACAAAGTATTTCCTTCCGTCTTTAAGCTTACCATATGACGGTGAAATTGGGGGTCGGGAGTGTTGAAATGAAAGAGATGGCTGGTTGCCGGCCACCATGACGTCCACCACGGAAACCTTCGAAGCTGTATGAAATGAGATGCGTAAAGGATGATCAGCTCCACCGTCTCCAACCTCGCAAGCGAAGGGTATGCACACAAGCTCAATTTGCTGCCCTCCCTGTGTTGATCTGTTGTGATGCTGAATTAGTACCATGACATAATCCAGCTCAGCACTGATATGTAGAACTGTGCTAATGTCACCAGCGCGCCACAGGTCCGTTGTTGGCCGCCGAAATCCCTTCCATGTTCCGTAACGTAACTCCGACCTCGACGCTTCGGTCAGGGGTGGTCCGTCTCTCCATGACACTACGAGAGAGGTTGTGACAACCCTGAACGTCAATTTGAAACATCTTGGATCTGCTCCGCTACACATATCCAGAGTGCACAATACTTCATGCGGAAATGGCGGTTCCTTCCGCAAGTGCAAGGTGACCACTCCTCCATCTCCCCTGTACGCAGTGAGCAATGGGCAGGAGGGCGCGGTTTCGTCGCCGGTGCTGGGAAGGACGTTACGAGCGATGTCCAGAATGAGATCTCTATTTCGAACCATGGGAACGCTTTCGATAGTGGAGAACAGAGCTCCCGAGCTAGGAGAGATGGAGTCTTTCGCAGCGCCTTTCAGTACATTCCATGTCTCGGGGCACGCCAAGTCCATCAAAGACCAAGATGATGGCAATATGACTTTGAAACGGCTTGAAACTGGCCCAACTCCCTGCAGTGACTGAAGAGTCTGTCTGGAGCCCGATTTCGAAGTATCTAAAATCGCCTCGCATTCCATGCTCATCACAAAACCCCACTCTCTAAGCAAAGGGGACAGAGTCCGATAAACCGTAGAGTAGTTAGGAAACAATTTCCCCCCCGGCTCGTATTTCTTTAGAAGGTGGTTGAAACAGCTCCGAAAGATGTTATAACCAGACTTAGAGTACCGAACGGTCCCGGACACAAGTAAAACAGCCATTATATTTTGCCACACGCTGAGCTTCTTCCATCCACGACGGATCTCCGCAACATCCAACTGCAGTCCTATATCATGATGCATTTCATCTTCCTCGTCCTGTGCACTGAGCCCGACCACCAGTTCATTTGTCGTACCCCTCACGTGTTCAAGTACCATATCTACCATGCCACCCATGTCTTGCCCATTCGTTTCATGCATCTCCGCGACTGGAATTTCATCTGCGAACTGCATTTCGTGGACCATAGGGGTTCTGAACCCCTCTATAGTCTCAAAACACACATCTTTATGATCTCTATCCTCCGCCTCTGCCATTTCTTCTTCTTTTGTTTCCGCTGCACCCGCTCCTCGGATTTCATCGCAACCTTTCTCGGCACCCGTACAGTTTTGTGTCGTTCCATCAGCACTGTGTGTTGAGGGAGCGGATGTATCTGCCAGATGAAATGTCTCCTCATGATGTTCTCCCCACCGATCGTCGTACGCAATGCGACCCCTTCTTCCCCGACTCCCGAGCTGGAACATGTTCCGTCGCTTCCGAATTCTTTTCTTCATTAGCTGTTAGAAGCGAGGAAGACATCGGATGAGAGTGCAATTGGAGCCACCTCATACCAGACTCGTATTTCATGAATGTGAATGTAATCCAGGCTGATACCAGACTGTCAACAGTCTGATATCAGCCTGGATTACATGCGTGAATCACACCTGCTAATTGGCTGACTGAAATTCTGTAAACATATTTTGCAGGTCATTGGCTTCCAACTCGAGTTGCTGTACACCTGTGCTGTGCTTTACGTGTTCATCCCATGGACAAAACGGAAATGACGTTTTATTGGTGCAGCATCATCCGTTTCGTCGTAAGAACCCAATTTAGGTCACAACCGGCTCACGTTTATAGCGCTTGAGGATACATTCGAGCTCCAAATGTATTCACGAATCCCTATAAGTACGTTGCACTCATCCTTTGAGCTGACCTTAAGCCCAAAACATCCATGAGCAGCGTGATACCAACGCCGTAGTGCCGCCACCCTCCCAGTGGATGAGATCCGCAATGTGCTATCAACATTGAGCTTCCATCACAGCAGGCAACACGATCCACAGTGAGCTACCATCACCGCAGGCGACACGATCCACAGTGAGCTACCATCACCGCAGGCGACACGATCCACAGTGAGTTACCATCACCGCAGGCGACACGATCCACAGTGAGCTACCATCACTGCAGGCGACACGATCCACAGTGAGTTACCATCACCGCAGGCGACACGATCCACAGTGAGTTACCATCACCGCAGGCGACACGATTCACAGTGAGATACTAACGAAACTTCACAACTATCCCGCACGTGATATGATCCTCCTAGTGCCACGAAACAGAGGGACCAACCGCCGGCAAAAGTCAACAACCTGAAAGTGCTGCGAATTTCAGGGGCACAGCTAACAGGCTCTACCCCCCAAAAACCGCCATATGCGGCAGGACGAAGACGACTATCCGCAGCCATGTCGATGAAAAACATCCTCAGGCATGACGAAGACGATCATCGACAGACACAACTGTTGTGTCTGTTGCAGCTGCATCAATATTGATAATACATGTAGGTACTGGCCTATGAAACGCTTGTTTTCACATCCATCAACAGTGTCGTCAGGCAGCGATTCCGTTATCATTCCTTACATTTAGTTTAGTGCTTTAAAACCATTGCAAATGTAGTCCCCAAAACATTACATTACCAATTCCTAAACACTACAAATGTCGTCCAGCAACATTATATTGTCGTCTCAGAACAAGTATCAACTACCATCCAAAACCAATATAAGTAATACTTCTGAAAACCACGATTATAGTGTTCACGAACGATACGTTTATTGCTGTTCCGACATATTACATGTAACGTGCACAGAACGATGAACGTAATAATTCAAAATATTACTAATATATATTGTCGTTGGACAACATTACCAGTGTTTATTCGAACGTTATATTTCACGTTTCTGTACGATATAAGTAATAATACAATTAATGAATATTTTATATTGTCGTTGGACAATGTTTAAAGTTTTTCAAGGAACATTATATTTAACGTTTCTGCACGTTGCATTTAGTGCCATCTAATATTATTATATATAGTGTGCTGAAATGATTCATTTATCGTTTCCACAGACAGTGCCTATAATGTTCACATACGCTACGTATAGTGTTTCAATAACACATTATAAGTAACGTCCATTGTTGATGTTTTAATGTTTACAATGACATTATATCTATTGTTCACGGCTGATGCAAGTGGTACCCGAATTCTGATGTTTTCATCGTACACGGACGTTTTATTATCATTCCTGGAATGCTGATGTATTGTTGTCCGGACAATACTATTCTGGTATCCCAAAAACGTATCGTCCAAAAACATTACATATATCATGACACGATATTACTTTAATGTTTCGGAATACTACAAGTATTGTTGTTCCTGGTACTTTGCCTCTGCAGTGCCTTGACCGCAAGGGCGCCGAGTCACGCGACGACCTGTAGATCTGCCAGCCGTTGCTCGTTGGGGTGTCGAACCCATTCAAGACTCTACCACGCTACCAGGGACACGTTCCCATTCGTTTATTGGCACGTACGCCAGGTGACATCGCACTTCGAGCTACAGTATACGCCCTGAGCCCGCTCCCGCCTTCGTGGTCTGTTGAGCGCCGGGGTGTTATACTACACGAAGTGGGCGAGAAACCCGTAAAGTCAAGGATCACATTAGATCAATCCAAACGGGCGCTCCCAAACTCCGTTTCGACGGGAGTGACCCCATTAAGGTGTTGGGTTTTCTATCTCGTTTCGTCGAGGAATGTGAGACCAACTCCATGAAGGAGTCCCAGGCACTGGTAGCAGTGAAGTATTTCCTGCAAGGCCAGGCAAGAACGCAGTTCGATGCGAAAAAGCAGATGGACTCCTTCGATGGAGGAATTTCGTACTGGCCCGAAGCGGTACAGTACCTGCTACGCACTTATGCGACAAACGACGCCATCAGCGGCGCAGCACTCGATCTTCGAGATGTGCATCATAAGGCGGAAGAATCAGAAACACGTTACAGCGCTCGTCTGCTGGACGCGGAGTTTCGTTGGGGTAACGTGCACGACGCCGATGAACGAATTACAATGTTATTTGACGGGCTCAATCCGGGAATCCGGTCTCTCGTATCGCGCTATCGCGAGGCAGAACGTCGAATGGGACGAAGTCGTCGTGACGGAATCACGTTCCTGGATATCGTCCAGTACGCCCAGAATGAAGGCGATGCCCTTCGGGCCCGCTTCAGGGGCAGAAGAAACGCCGAACATGGCGGAAAAAAGCAGGTCGGCATTTTGAAGCCGCCAACCCGACCGGCGCTATCGCGCGCCGGACAACATCGAATGATGATGACAGAGTCTTCTGCTGACTCTCGGCCGGCGATGGCCGAAAACTACGCCATAGGTGGCGAGTCGATGCACCTTATGCAAGGAGATTGGTCGTCTGTGCCGACGGCCGAGCTACCCTCGACCACCGAGACGCAAACGGACGACCCGGAGTCGATGATGCTCACAAGGGGCCCGTACGGTCGCGTTCCTGCCCCGGTCATCCGAGGACAAGAACATTCACGCCATGTCCGCGCTGGCCGTCCTGGCTGGCAAGTTAATGTGCGAGGAACTCCGAACTTGGAGAGGCCACATGGTAACTTAATTTGCCACAAGTGCTACGGGCCGAACCACATCGCACCAGACTGCGTAGTTCAACTCTCGATTGCCGAGTCATCTCGTATCATACGAAACTACGACCACCTGTCTGCAGAAGAAAAGCAGTGCGTACCTACGGACAGCTATTGGAAGTTACGAGCCCTTGACGAGATCGTTAACACCCGGGCTCGCGACCTCCAGAACGCGGAAGCCGCGAAAACTGACGCCCGCCAAGGCGGTACAGTGTCCAAAGACAACCAGGGAAATTAAGTTCGGGAGTCCGCGTCGAAGCGGAGGCGAGAGGGCCTTTCCTGGCTATCTGGAGCCTGATGCCGGGCGCCGAAGGTCGTCCCTCCCCAGTGAAGATCCTGTCAAGGAAGGATCTGTTGAATCCCAAACATGGGAGCAAGCTCAGCGAGCTACGCCGACCATGGCGAAAATACGTGCCCCCACGTTTACAAGGCCCAATTATGGTGATGGCGAAGCGCAATTACAAGTGCTATGCCGACTACGGGCTAGTCCCGGAACTTTTGGAAAGGAAGCTCACAGTGCTAGACACTGAGGCTGGGCCAAACTTTATTCGAAAAGATGAACTACCTCCGCATTATATGGAGAAAATGAAACCAGGATCAACCCTGAACATTCGGGATGCAAACCGTAACCCAATTTTAATAACTGGGACAATTGATGTGGTTGTCAGAATTGGTTCGCGAATTACTCGCGTAACATTGCTCGTATGCGAGCGCCTGGCGGCTGGAGTGGTCCTGGAATGTGACTTCATGGACCGTTTCGTGGAAGCCGTCTACCCACGCCGCAAAACGATCGAGCTTGACGACGGGTCCTCGATCCCTACTACGAGAAGGCCACTCAAGCGACCGCCGAACGCACCGCCATTGCCGGCGTCCCAAGAATTCGCCAAGGCAGGCGGTCGGACATCACCTCGAGTCAGCGTCACCAAGCCAGTCGTGCTTGAGCCTGGAACGCAAACATTCGTCTCTGTGACGTCAAAACGGCACGGCCTCATGGTCCTACAGCCGCATGAGAAACTCTACACAAAGAGTCCAGTCGTCGCCTCCAATGGCGTTGTGCAAGTCGAGCCAAATAGCGAGTTCCGCGTGCTCGTTGCCAATTTTGGCATCGCGCCTTATCGGCTCGTTAAGGGCCAAACGATCGGCACTTTGCTGCCACATCCAACCGCTGTTATAGCGAGCAAAGTCAGTGTGGCTGCAATGCTAGGCCACACCGATGAGGAAGCGAACGAAGTCCTACGAGACTTGGACAAGGACGCCAACCGGGCGGTAAAAAACCCCTGTATGGGGAGCAACCCGGATGACGTGGATCTCTCACACGTTCCTACCCGCCATTGTGATCAGATCAAGGCTATGCTTCTCAAGTACAGCTCCATGTGGAGTGGGGAGCTGGGCGAGATCAAGGTCACGAAGCATCACATCGACACGATGACTGGAACCCGCCCGATCGCCCAAAACCCCTACCGAGCAGGACCACACGCCCGGGAGGCGGAGATGAAAGAAGTAGACCGTATGCTCCGAGCCGGAGTAGTCGAGCCGTCGAAATGAGTATGGGCCTCGCCGGTTGTACTGGTGCCTAAGAAAGACGGGCAGTTGCACTTTTGCGTGGACTACCGGAGGCTAAATGCCGTGACGATACGGGATTCATACCCGTTGCCTCGAATGGACGAGTATATTTACTCCCTAGGAGAAGCAACCGTCTTTTCGACGCTCGACTGCAATAGCGAGTATTGGCAAATACCCGTTGCAGAAGAAGATCGTGAGAAAACCGCGTTTGTGTGTCCCGCTGGACTGTACCAGTATCTGCGTATGCTCTTTTGGGTAACAAACGCTCCCGCTACTTTCCAGCGAACGTTGGATATTATCCTATCCTCCTTCAAATAGAGATCCTGTCTCGTCTACCTTGACGACGTAATTCTGTTCTCGAAGGATATCGAGAGTCATATACGTCACGTTGACGAAGTTCTCGACGCCTTGCAGTCGGCAGGAGTGTCCCTCAAGTTGGAAAAGTGCTCTTTCTTCACACAAGAAGTACATTACCTTGGCCATGTTATACGGCCAGGGACGCTCTCGATTGACGAGGTGTCGACCAAGGCTTTACGCGAAATCGCAATACCAACCACCCAGACTGAGCTCCGCTCGTTTTTGGGTTTGTGCAACGTCTATCGACGATTTGTACCGAACTACGCCCATAAGGCGGCGCCGTTGAACCAGCTTCGCAAGAAGGGGCAACCTGTTAAGCTGGAACCCTTCGGCGAGACCGAGACCAAGGCCTTTGATACGCTGAGGGAAGTGGTAATCTCCCCGCCAATTTTGGCGTTGCCCAAGGCTGGGTTGCCATATTCAATGGACACGGACGCCAGCGACTACCAAGTCGGCACGGCGCTCTTCCAATCATACGAAGATGGACAAAGGAAGCCTATCGGGTTTTGGTCCCGATCACTACACGCTGCTGAGCGAAATTACTCCACTTCGGAGAAAGAATGTCTCGCTGTTGTGTGGGGTGTAGTGACGCTGCGCCCCTATCTCCAAGGAACCCGGTTCACGGCACATACCGACCATTCTTCCCTCCGGTGGTTAATGGAGATCACGGACCCATCAGGCCGACTGATGAGGTGGCGACTCCTTCTTGGAGAGTTTGACTTCGACGTGAAGTACAAGAAGGGCAAGCTCAATACCCAAGCCGACGCGTTATCGCGACTGTTCACATCCGGGGAGACGACAGTCCCCGTAGATGAAGAAATCTCATGTTTTCTGGGAAGATTCTCCGAAATGGAGCCAGTCGATAAGTTTTCTGACGACTTCGAAGATCTCGAGTCGGCAAGGTTCGAGGCGATATTGAACACGGAACGCTACTCGACTGACGAGAATTTATTGGATCCTATCACAAGGGAAGAGATGCTACGTCATCAGCTGGCAGATGAATTCTGCGCCAGAATTAGAAGGCGAATCAATCGTGGGGATGACATACTGTTCGCCACTGAAGAGGGCGGTGCAGTATCCACCTCTCCTAAAGAGCAGCCTCAGGTGCCCCCAACAGGGTTGGCGGACTTGCCAGACACATCGCCTATGAATGGCGCAGCCCAAACCGGAATTTGGAACAGAGCTCGGATTGGACAGCCGCCGCCTTCGAGACGCTCTGATGGGATGACCAAAAGCCGTCCCGAACACTCAAGGCATGGGGCTTGTCGCTACGCCCGGTTGGCGAATGATACTCCGTGTGGGATAACTCCTCTCCGCCCTGGGTTGGGTGAGAGGCGGAGGCTTTAGCGAGGGAGCACGCGGTGCGGACGAGACGCGCTAATTGAACCGATCGGACGAGCTCGGGAAAAGGGAGTGGCTCACTGGCTAGTTACGCGCAGTCGCCCCGTGGTGCGTGAACGGGAGCGACTGGTAACAGGTTAGAAGCCAGCGCGCGCGACAGACAACCGAAAACGGACGTACGTAGGCGCGAAAGGGACGGGGTCGAGCTTGCCCCAGTTTACTGGTGGGGACGGGTGTCAGGTCTTAACCCCTCAGGGAGACGCCTCGGACACCTGTCCCAGTATACAGTACCTGCCGCCTAGTGCGTACCAGGTACTGTACGCCATTAAAAAACTAGCGCCTCAATTCCTAGTTACGGCGCAGACGCTGCAGGTACACGTGTGTACTACTGTACACACGCGCTGCTTACAGACTACCGCACGGATGCCACGTGTGCTAGCGTCTACGCGTAATACTAGCAAACTACCGCTTGGCCGACACGTGCACTACTGTACACGTACGCCAGATTACGACCACTCGGCACGAGCGCGCTCCCTACACGTGGGCACACCCGCCCAAGTGTACACCGTGCACGGCCGCACGGATAATAATCTCCCCGCGCGCGCGTCCGTCGTTATACTACAGACCCCCTTCCTTAGCTTTCGCTACGTCTTCGTAGCGACCACCCATCCGACCACGCAGTTCCGTTCCGGTTTGTCTTCTTCCCTGCGCGCGCGAACGACCATGCCTCCTAGCTCTTCTTTAAGCGGGCGCTCTGTAAGCCCGCTGTCTCGTCCGATTCGGGAAGCGTGTCCTTTACTTCCCTTCACGCGAAGCCCGCCGAACCCTCAACTCACTCTCCTCACTCTCCTGCGCGCGCTCGGTAGCGGCTGTCGACGGCATCCCCCTACAGTAGCTCCTGCCGCATCCGAGAACAGTCGACCGCGAGAGTACTGCTGCAGCGCCTTCGTACAGTGCGCCGTCGAGCCCTGCAGGGGCTCCGGCGTCGGCGCAAGCGCCTCCCGCGTCCCAACCACGACGTCGCCTCTGCGGAGAGCCGCCATCGGCCCCCGAGTTGGCCGGGCCAGCGCTCGCGTCGGTCGATTCGTCCGATTCGGTCGAGCGACGGCCGCATGGCGCGCACGCAACGCAGCGCTTGCCGCGGCCCTCTGGAGGGCCGGGCGAGGGTCGAAGGACGGCTGTGCCCTGCCCCCCCAGCACACGGGCGAGACGCAAGTTCCGTGTGGACGGTCGGGGTAATTTCCCGTTGTCAACCACCCTCCCGGAGGGCTGGCCAATTTGTAAAGAATCTGCGTTCACTTGCCATCCCAAGAGCGGCGCGAGCGGCGCACCCGCCGTAGTACGGCACCACCCGGTAGTGTTACGCGTCTCCCTTGCGGCAGCGGCCTCTATTGCGCCAACACCGATCCAAAAACCGTACGGAGCGTCCTCTTTCCACCAGCCTGAATTACAAACTGAAAGAAACGGTAAGAAACGGGAAGAAACCGGTTTGGTTTCCAAATATGTCCGAATGCGGTTTTCCCGAGGCGACACTACCGGACGCGGAATGCTCCCAGGAGTGCGATGCCGTTGTCAGAAACGGGCTACGATTTTTTCCCGCAGCGTGGGAGGGAAAACGTAGCCCAAATCGCGACTAAATTAAAAAGCCGGCGAACGCGATACATCTCAATACAAAGTACCGGTTCCCGGTACAGTTCTCCATTTCCATAGGCATGTGCGAGCGCGATCATCCGAATGGTGCTGCCAGGCGTGGCTGATAGCTATCCGCGTGGACGCTTGGGAGATATTCCGATTGTGGACCACCCTCCCGGAGGGTTGGCCAATTTTGGAAGAATCGGCGTCCATTTGCGCGGGATCCATCCGGTACGAGCTGCCTCGCGGTGCGCAGTCACACGCAGCCGGCTGCCGGGGCTGCATAGCACGTGCGCAGCTTGTTTTTCCCAGAGGCTTTCGCGCGAGCGAGCGTCCGAGCGGTGCGACCGAGAGCCGCCAAGACCTGCCCTACGCATGCACGCTTGATTCTTGTTGGCGCGAGCGCCAATACCGGTCGATAAACGGCTTTGGAAGCCCATCGGCGGGCTCATAGGTGTCGTGCGAAGCGGTATATCCATACCACCGGACCTTGTAGTCGATCCCGCCGCGCGTAGTACGGTGTCCGACAATGCGGTCAACGACGTACTCCGCTCTTGGCGTTGCGGCTTGTGCGTCCGATTCGGTCGATGTGGCCGAGGTGACGGTATCCCCCGGCCCGCGCGGCATCTTCGTAACGCGATCGATGCTCACGCGATTTTCCACGCCGTCCTGCTCGATGAGGACCGTGGTGTCCGTAGCGGAGCACACGCGAAACGGACCCTCTGCCTTCGGTAGTAGTTTGACAGAGAGCTCGTCCATTCCGGCCGTACCTTGCGCACGCGTGCCGCGCTCGACGCTTGTCAACGGGCGGGGCGGGCGATCGACGTAGACAAAATCGCCCGCCACAATGACCGGACGGAAGCGGACCTTCTTGTCAAAATCGTCCTTGTACCGCTTTTGCGATGCGGTTAATTTCGTCCGAGCGCGGTCGAGAGCGTCGCGAAGCTTGCGCAGCGTAGCGCGCTTGTACTGCACCGGGGTCCGCGGGTCCTCTCGATGGGTCCCCGCGTCCTGCGGCACAGTACCAGGGAGGATTAAACCAGACGGTGGCCGCGTTAACACCAGGTCGAACGGAGTCGTCTCCGTCGACCGGGGGACCTGCGTATTGTACGCGAAGGTCAGCGGCTGCACGTAGTCGTCCCAATCGCGCTGGTGCTCCTCCACGTAGTGCCGGAGGCGTTGCACCAGCGTGCGATTGAACCGTTCGGTCTGCCCATTCGACTGGGGGTGGTAGGCCGTCGTGAGATAATGCCGCACCCCCAGGAGGGCGCATACCGCGTCGGAGAATTTCGCAGCGAACTGAGGGCCATTGTCGGTTAGTACGTAGCGCGGCGCTCTGTAAACGTAGACCCAGTTGTCCAAAAACGCATTTGCGACGACCGAAGCGGTTGTGGTCCGGAGCCGGATACTGCGCGTTAGCTCGGAGAACCGGTCGGTAATTACCAACACGTGTTGGTTTCCGTGCGCGGTCTTGGCCAGGGGCCCCAGGAGGTCCATCGCGACAAACTCCAAGGGGCCCGCCGCGGGGAAAAGCTTGAGATCCTTTTGGTTCTTGACAAGCGTCCCGCGGGTCGCAGCACACGAGGTGCAATTCTGTACGGTCGAAAACGCGTCGCTGGCCATGTGTGGCCAGTAGTACTCCCTGCGAAGAGTGTAGTACATACGCGTCGCTCCCGGGTGACCTGCCAGCCTCGGATGGTGTGCTAGGTACAGTACCCGGGGGCGCAACCGAGTCGGTACCATGCGCTGCAGGCTCCCGTCCAGCGGGGACGTCCTCACGAGAAATCCGTAACGGTCGATGTCGAACTTCGAGTTCGGCGTGCCGACGGTTTCCGCGGCGAAGTGACAGAAGGCGTCCTCAGCTTGTTCGCGTAGAAATTCCTCAACGAAGATGGACGCAGCGTCGCGTTCCTCGGGAGTTATCGCGAGCGCGTGACAACCGTCCGGACGGTCTTGCGGCGGGTCCCAGTGCACATTGTCCAGGAGGGCCTCGCTGCCCTCATCGTACTGGACCGCGAAGCACGGGACCTCATCATCGACCGGTTCGGTGTCTCCTCCATCGGTACGTAAGCGCGATACGCCGTCCGCGAGTTGGTGCTTGACGCCTGGGCGGTACTGTACCTCGTAGTCGTACTCCGCCAAGCGCAGGCGCCAGCGAGAGAGCCGACCGGAACTGTCCGCTAAATTGAGGACCCAGCGTAGGGCCTCGTGATCCGTGCGGAGGTTGAACGCGCTTCCGTATAGGTACGGCCGTAGGGTGAGGATGCTCCACACTACGGCCAAGCATTCCTTTTCGGTAGTCGTATAATTGCGCTCCGCGTCGGTCAACGCGCGGCTCCAATATCCTATCGGTCGAGTACCTCCATCGGGTTGCTCCTGTAGAAGGGCGCAACCCACTTGGTGTCCGCACGCGTCGGTGTCCAGCGTATATTTCCGTCCGTAGCGGGGCAGTGCGAGGATTGACGGCGACACGAGGCGCCGCCTCAATTCCTCAAACGCCGCGTATTCCGCATCGGTTAATATCTCGAACTCGTAGGGCTGATTCTTGCCAGTCCTCTTATTCAGCGGCGCGGCGATCTTCGCGAATCCTTTCACAAACCGTCGGTAAACGTTGCACATCCCGAGAAAGGATCGCAGTTCCGTTTGGTTCGTAGGCGCGCGCGCTCGATCGCGATGACGTTGCGTCGCTCTACCTCCAACCGTCCCGGACGGATGACGTGCCCGAGATAGGTTACGGAGGTGTCGAAAAACGCGCACTTCACTAATTTTAGCGACACGCCCGCGGTATGTAGCAACCGTAGTACCTCGCGCACGTGTGCCATATGTTCCGTAACGGTTCGCGAGTAGACAATGACGTCATCGAGGTGGACCAGCGCGGTCTCCCATTTCACGCGGGACAGGATGATGTCGACCGCTCGTTGAAATGTCGCGGGCGCGGTTTTGAGACCGAACGGCATGCGTAGAAAGCGATAGAGGCCTGAATGCGACGCGAACGTAGTTTTATCGCGGTCCTCCTCGGCGATCTCCACCTGCCAATACCCGCTATTACAGTCTAGCGTGGTAAAGACAGTGGCATCGCCGAGCGAGTCGATACATTCGTCCATGCGCGGTAGTGGGTAGGAGTCGCGAACCGTAACGGCGTTTAGCTTGTGATAGTCCACGCAGAACCGCATGGTACCGTCCTTTTTAGGGACGAAGACCACGGGGCTCGCCCACTCGGCCGATGTCGGTTCGATGATTCCCGCGCGCAGCATGCGGTCGATTTCCTTCTTCTCCTTCTCGCGTGCGATGGGTCCGGCTCGGTAGGGTGCTTGGTAGATCGGCTTCGCACCGGGCTTCAGCTCGATGCGATGCTTCGTAGCATCGATCTTACCCAAGTGGCCGGACCACATGTCCTTGAACTCGGACAGCATGTCCATAATTTCCGACCGGACGGTACTGTCTTCTGCACCAATATGGACGTCTTCTTCCCACGAGGGGGTCTTCTCCGCGCCCGTATCGGTCCGCTCATCCGCGTTAGCGGGATTGCCACTGTGGGCGTCGTCCGTTTCCGGTTCTTCGCGTCGCGCGCCTCCTCCCGTAGCGGTGGTGGATTTGATTCTGCCATCGTCCGTAACGGGTCCTTCTCGTCGCGCACCTTCCCCCGCGGGTGAGGAATTAATCCGGCCTTCGTCCGTAGCGGATTCTTTGCGACGCGCGTATCCTTCCGTAGCGGTGGAGGATTTTATTCTGCCAACGTCCGTAACTGGTTGTTCGCGTCGCGCCTGTTCCTCCGTAGCGGCCGAGGAATTATTTTTGTTCCCTCCCCCTTCCTTAGCGTCGGCCTCTCCGGGGGCCGACACGCCAAGTGTCAGGATGTGTGTGGGGGATGGCAACGCGAGATCGACAACGGTATGCTTGGGGACGTGGACCGCGCGGCTTCCGAAGTTGCTAACGAGCACCGTAAACGGCTCGCCCGGGAAGAGGTCTATGACCCCCTGGGCCATCAGGCATAAATTCTTATGCGCCGTTTTGGGGTGGTTTTGCAGGAAGCAAAGCCCCCCAACCGGTGTTGCGACGCGTACCATCGCTTGGGTCATCGGGGGTATCGTGACCCCCTTGACCACGCGAATTTTCCGTGACGGTACGTTCGTCGGGAACTGCGCGCGCTTCCGGTCGGCCGAATTTTCCTCCTGCGGGAGCTGCTGCGACGGTCCCCTCGAGGCCATCTTGCGGTCGTGCCTCGAGGGAGTGACTCCCGTCAGCGCTACGGACGGCGCATGATTGAACAGCACCTTCCTCTGCGGTGGCAGGATCGCCTTCACGTGGCCATCCAGGAACGTGGTTCCGAGGATACAGTCCACCGCAAGTTTGGTGACGACCAAGAACGGTACGCGCGCGACGAACTCACCAGTCCGGACGTACAGTTTGAGCTCGCCGAGGGCCTTCATCGACCTATTCGAAGCGTTGATGAGCGGCGGGCTCCGCGCGGACTGGATGGCAGCGCGCCACAGTTCTGCCACACAGCGTAGGTGGATTAGATTCGGGCCGGCGCCCGAATCTAGAACCGGCGTGATGGCGCGCATCATCGCGCGTCGTTGTCCGACCGTTGCGGTGACCTTATAATTTTGCTTCTTGAAGAAGCAAATTGCCGCTTCGTCCGTTCGGCTCTGCGATGGCGCGCGTACCGAAGCGGTCGACGGGGTGCCTTGTTTATTGAGGCTTGGCACGGGGAGGATCGTCGACGCCTCTACGCGTCCTCCCCGGCTTCCCCCGTCAACCCAAGGTCCTCGGGCCCCTCGTCCGTCAGCGGCAGCGCGGGTTCTTCCGATTGGACGGCCTCGCGCGGCTCGACCACGTTGATGCCCGTGGGAGCCTGCGCACGCGAATTTCGCCACGCGGTCGGCGGTTGGCGCTCGAACGGCGAACCCGGGCGGAGACCTTGGCGGATCCGAAGCTTTTGATAATTGGCCTCGCGGGCCTGCAAAAGCTTCGAACGCAGCGCGCTATCCGCCACCACAGGACATTGCTCCTGACGGTGGGTCAGGTCCAGACAGAACCGACACGGCGGGGGTCCAGGTAATCCTTGGTTGAAGAACCGGACCAGCTGGTTCTGTACTGGCCTTCCGTACGGATGTGCGCGCGCGTCACCGTGTTGGGCGGGCGCCATCGGTGCGCCCGCCGGGGACGAGGCAGGTGACGTATGGTAGCTAGTCGGCGGCGAGCTAAGCGAGCTCGGCGTCACCGACTGGTCCGTCACCGCCAGTATCTCCACCGTTTCGGTTCCGCGCGCTGTGGGGAGTTCAGACAGGGACTCGACCGACAGCACGGGCCTTGTCCGCGCGTTGCGCGTGAACCATCTCACCGAATCGGACGGTGCTTGAGGCGACGCGAGCGAGGTCGCCTGTCTTCGAGCCGAGCGGTGCGTCTCGCCTATCGCTTGCGCGTAGCGTGCCACTGCTTGGTAGTCCACGCCCGGATGCGTCGCGAGATAATTTCGCACCTGCGCGCTCGTCGCTGGCAGAAGTCCCTCAACGAAAAGGGACTTCAAGCGCCTGTCCGAAAATACGGTTCCGCAGCGCAACGCCTTGTCCCACAACTGGTTATTGTACACCTCCTCCGTCATATTAGAGCTCTGACGGAAGGAGGTGAAATCACCGACCGCTTCGGAAATAACTTCGTCCCTCGCGTACGTGCGTAATAAAAAGTTAACAACTTCCGCGTAGGTTTCGAGCATATCGCGCTGCTCCGCATCCACCGCCATGGTGTTCCCGTGTAGCCTGGACTGGAGCAAGGCGTGAGCCTGCCCAGTCAAATAGAACTGGAAACACCATACGGCCGCGCCTTCGCTGACCCCATTGTGGTCGCAGGCCATCTTGAAGCGCGCGAGAAACCCTAGCACCGCGATTGGATCTTGACCACCGAACGTGTGGGTTTTCAGCTGGACGTCCAACTTCTTCCGATATCGGTTAACTCGCCGCGCGGTACTCGCGTCGTAGCGCGCGCTGCGATTTTCCAGCCTATACGTGCGGTAGTCGACGGCCTTGGTGAACAGGTCGTTCAGCGGCCTGATCACCGGCAAACGTTTCGGATCCCGCCTCGGGGCAGACCGGCGGTCTCTGCCCCTGCGATGGCGGGCTCCTTCTCCGCCGGGGCTACTGTAGCCCTCCGGATCGGAGTCTTCTCGCCGGAACCGACGTCGGTCGCGCGCATTGCGGCCTCTGCGGTCGCTTCTGCGCGATCCGTCCGACTTGGTGTCCTCGTCATCGGAGGGGTATCCACCTCCTCCAGCATCGCGGTATCGCGTATAGCGTCCGTCGCGGTTATCATCGGAGGGGTAACCGACCCCTCCGGCATCGCGGTATCGCGCGTTGCGTCTGTCGCGGTTCTTGCGCGTCGCCTGTGGCGACGTCTTGTGTCTTCTTCCTCGGAGGGGTTTTCTGTACCCTCCGAGGTGTAGCCTTGAGCGCCCGGTGCGCTTCTTCTGCTCGACCGATACGGCTGTTGCTTTTCTGTCGCGAAGCGCCCCAGGCGGTTTTCTGTCCCGCCGGGGCCAGCGGTATCGGCGAGTACGGGAGGGCCATTTTCTGTGGGCCCTCCTGTAGCACCATAAATTGGTGGGAGGTAAATGGTCTTACCCTCCGGGTGAGGGGCCATTGTACCGATCCCGGGTGCGGCGCCGATCGGTTCAGCGTGCGTTAGCGTAGAGTCCGGAGCGGTTGAGTCGCGCTGCTCGCGTGCGTCGACTCCTGCTCCGGCGAAGGTCGTGGCCAGACGATTGGCCACGCCGGAGCTGATCGCTCCCTTTAGAGCCGTACCGGAAGGGGATTCTTCACCCACAGTGGTGAGCGCCGTCACCACCTCGCATTGGACTTGAGCGGGTAGAAGTTCGTCCAAAAGCGGTGGTATCGCGCTGCGTACGTGCGCGTCCACGAGCGCGGGCACCGTTCGGTCGAGGCATACGCGCGCTACCTGGGGGAATTCCGTGGCGAGGAACTCCTCGACCCAGGCCTGGATGCGCGGCTGAATCGCGTCGACCATCTATTGGACGCGATTCTCAGTGCCTGCCGACACGGCCGGCGTAACATCCGATGCGGACGCTCTCGTACGGCCCGGTCGCGGTGGCGGTCGCAGCAGGGCTTCCGGGTTCTCCACCCGGGGGCGCGGTGCGCCACTGCCACTGCGGGTGCTCAGACGCCCGGAGGCGGAGTCTTCCCCTTGGTCCGGTCGGTTCATCGTCGAATACGCTTCGCGATCGACGCGGTGATTTCTCAACCTTTTCCGTCCGTACGGTTCTGCGCGTGATCGAGCCACTACGCGTGCGGCTCAACCTCAAGAGTTATCCCCTCCACAAGAGTACCAAAATGTGGGATAAATCCTCTCCGCCCTGGGTTGGGTGAGAGGCGGAGGCTTTAGCGAGGGAGCACGCGGCGCGGACGCGATGCGCTAATTGAACCGATCGGACGAGCTCGGGAAAAGGGAGTGGCTCACTGGCCGGTTACGCGCAGTCGCCCCGTGGTGCGTGAACGGGAGCGACTGGTAACAGGTTAGAAGCCAGCGCGCGCGACAGACAACCGAAAACGGACGTACGTAGGCGCGAAAGGGACGGGGGCGAGCTTGCCCCAGTTTACTGGTGGGGACGAGTGTCAGGTCTTAACCCCTCAGGGAGACGCCTCGGACACCTGTCCCAGTATACAGTACCTGCCGCCTAGTGCGTACCAGGTACTGTACGCCATTAAAAAACTAGCGCCTCAATTCCTAGTTACGGCGCAGACGCTGCAGGTACACGTGTGTACTACTGTACACACGCGCTGCTTACAGACTACCGCACGGATGCCACGTGTGCTAGCGTACACGCGTAATACTAGCAAACTACCGCTTGGCCGACACGTGCACTACTGTACACGTACGCCAGATTACGACCACTCGGCACGAGCGCGCTCCCTACACGTGGGAACACCCGCCCACGTGTACACCGTGCACGGCCGCACGGATAATAATCTCCCCGCGCGCGCGTCCGTCGTTATACTACACTCCGGTCGGACAGGAGAAAAAGACTACACCTCCCGCTGACAGTCCCCGTGACGAGCCGACTCTCGTCTCCAACGAGGGAGAAAGAGACGCACGCCGCCAATTGGCGCCCGACGCAGCCGCCTAGAATGTCCTTGCAGTGACGGAACAACGCGCATGTAACCCGCGAGGAGCCGCGTCTAATACTACAACAAGAAAGATGGACAGGGATCAGTCGCAATCTCCACACGCTATCGATGGCGAAGAATACGTGGTCGACCACGTCGTCGCGCATTGCTATGATGACGACGATAAACTCGTCTTCCGAGTAAGATGGTATGGCTACACGCCGGAGGACGAGACTGAAGAACCAATTAGTCACCTCCGACGGAGCCATGTAATTTCATATTGCAAAAGAAAGGGATTGAATGTCCCAGACTCGATCATCCGAGCAAGACAAGGATAGATTCAAGACAAAGGTGGTTCCTCTTTACCTTAAAAAGAATGACTACACGCCCTATGGTGCTACTGTACGCAAGCTACCGCTTCGAACTTACCGCCAGATGGCGTTGCGAACTCCTCATCGAGCAAAAAAATACAGCAAGGTGAACCCGATCCGCCATTGTGTCACGCAAAAATTTACGTACGACGGCCATTTCGTCGTCCATAATCTCACGAGCCGGAGGAGCCCGGTCAATAAGTATACCGGACCGTACGGTATCGCTCGCCACGCTGGCGTTACTCATCTTGAGTACAGGATCTCCTGCCGGAAAGGGAGTCTCCACGGACGCCACTTGGCGAAGTTCAAAATCCTGTTCGTCATCTTCGACGTCCTCTTTTCGAGAGTCCTCCGGTTGGAGTCTACTGACGTCCAGGGAGAAGCATTGATCCATTCCCCGGCGAGGACCGTCAGAAATAACACGCTTCTCATCAGCAAACTTCTTCGCCCTTTCTGGCATCCATTCTTCCTGCTCCCCCGGACAGCCTCCGCTGTGGGCCCCTCGGATGGAGAACCCGCTCGCAAATGTTGCGTAATTAACGTTGGACTGTTGGCTTTCGCTAAATTACATCCAAATTACAGACAAGAGATTGCGCTCAACATGGCTGTGTAAAGTTTACACGTTTACCAATTGTTGGTTTAGTGTGACGTCAACACAGTTGTGAGGGAATTTTACTGCAAAATTACAATTTACAGTAGTGTCAGATTTTATACTGTAGTGGGAGATTTTATATGAATTTTAGGGAAGCGCGCGCAGACTGTCTGGGAAATCCGGGCCGGATGCGTGGATGCTTCTAGAAGGGATGAGGAGGAAATCAAAGCGTGGAAGGTGGCCGAGTGTCGACAGATAGGACACACCGGACTCTACGGCGAGACTCGACATCCCACTTCCCCAGAAAACACCACCAAGCCCCCTTCGACCGAACAACAACAGTACGTAAATCAACGTTTCATGATTCTTTTCATGTTTCAGGGTGAGTGCGTCTTTCCTCGCTGGAATCACAAGAACATTCATCACGAAAGAACAAGCGAAAGCACATCAGCTCACCCTACCCACACGCACACAACCGTCGCCACTGTTTCCGCTTTCATCGACAACGGCAAGAGTGCCGCGCACTGAACGCGGCCTTCAACCTTCGCGTCCCTGTTTTCCTAACAGCTGGTGCCGTTCTCACGCATAACACACTCCTAACACACTCCGCACCTCTCACCAACTTGCCTTTAGCTATTCACAAAAAAATGCAGGAAAGCTTGCGGCAAGAGACGGGACCAAGTAGAAGACGGCGAAAGATACAGTCTCCCGATGTGTTCATAAGCCATGCTGGTCCGGACAAGCTACTCATCGCACGTCCTCTTTCCAAGAAATTGCAAGCTCAAGGTTTAAATTGCTTCCTCGACAAAATCTCGATGGAGCCCGGGGACTGCGGAGGGGATGAAATGACGAAGGCTATGGAGTCTGCGAAGGTCGGTGTTTTCATACTTTCTCCCGAGTTTGCGGCTCGAAAGTGGACGATGAGGGAACTGCGTTGCTTCCTACGCCGACGGAGTGAGGCGATAGGGAGTGGGATGCGACCACCGACATTGATTCCGGTGTTTTACAGACTAAGCATTCGGGAATGCAAAGAGTTGGAGCCCGATCGGTACCGGGATGATGAAGGAAATAATATTTTTGAAGTGGAAAAGTTTTATAGCGAGGAACGACAGCGCGAAGCGAGCACGGATACGGTGAAGAGAGAGCTACAAGGGTTGGCAGGTATCACTGGGATTGAAAATGACGAAGAGGCAACGAACCACCTGGAAGATGAATTCGGCCATCGTGCAAGGGAACGTCTTGTGAAACGAGTATCTCGGTGGGTGAAAAAGAAAAGTGAGGAGCAAGAAGCCGACCGCCTTCATTATTCCACGAGTGATAGGGAGCTGCGTCAGATTGGGGAACGGGTTGCTTTCGAGCCAAGAGAGACAGAAGGGAAAGAAGCACTTGACGCAGTGCGATCTATGGAGCTGTATGAGCGCGCTATCGAGAAGGGTGAGGACGTCGATGCCATGGTTAGCCTCGGTCTTTTGCTCTCAGAAGGTGCCGAAGGAGTAGAGCGTGACGCGGTGCGATCAGTGGAGCTGTATGAGCGCGCTATCGAGAAGGGTGAGAACGTCTATGCCATGAATAACCTCGGTGTTTTGCTGAAAGAAGGTGCCGAAGAAGTAGAGCGTAACGCTGTGCGATCAGTGGAGCTGTATGAGCGCGCTATCGAGAAGGGTGAGAACGTCGGTGCCATGGTGAGCCTCGCTATTTTGCTCGCAGAAGGTGCCGAAGGAATAGAGCGTAACGTGGTGCGATCAGTGGAGCTGTATGAGCGCGCTATCGAGAAGGGTGAGGACGTCGATGCCATGAATAACCTCGGTAATTTGCTCCAACAAGGTGCCGAAGGAGTAGAGCGTAACGCTGTGCGATCAGTGGAGCTGTATGAGCGCGCTATCGAGAAGGGTGAGAACGTCGATGCCATGAATAACCTCGGTATTTTGCTCGAAGAAGGTGGCGAAGGAGTAGAGCGTAACGCTGTGCGATCAGTGGAGCTGTATGAGCGCGCTATCGAGAAGGGTGACCACGTCGATGCCATGAATAACCTCGGTGTTTTGCTGAAACAAGGTGCCGAAGGAATAGAGCGTAACGCGGTGCGATCAGTGGAGCTGTATGAGCGCGCTATCGAGAAGGGTGACCACGTCGATGCCATGGGTAACCTCGGTCTTTTGCTCTCAGAAGGTGCCGAAGGAGTAGAGCGTAACGCGGTGAGATCTATGGAGCTGTACGAGCGCGCTATCGAGAAGGGTGACCACGTCGATGCCATGAATAACCTCGGTGTTTTGCTGAAACAAGGTGCCGAAGGCATAGAGCGTAACGCGGTGCGATCAGTGGAGCTGTATGAGCGCGCTATCGAGAAGGGTGAGGACGTCGATGCCATGGGTAACCTCGGTCTTTTGCTCTCAGAAGGAGCCGAAGGAGTAGAGCGTAACGCGGTGAGATCTATGAAGCTGTACGAACGCGCTATCGAGAAGGGTGACCACGTCGATGCCATGAATAACCTCGGTCTTTTGCTGAAACAAGGTGCCGAAGGAATAAAGCGTAACGCGGTGCGATCAGTGGAGCTGTATGAGCGCGCTATCGAGAAGGGTGAGAACGTCTATGCCATGAATAACCTCGGTTTTTTGCTCCAACAAGGTGCCGAAGGAGTAGAGCGCAACGCGGTGCGATCAGTGGAGCTGTACGAGCGCGCTATCGAGAAGGGTGAGAACGTCTATGCCATGAATAACCTCGGTAATTTGCTGAGACAAGGTGCCGAAGGAGTAGAGCGTGACGCGGTACGATCTATGGAGCTGTATGAGCGCGCTATCGAGAAGGGTGAGAACGTCGATGCCATGAATAACCTCGGTGGTTTGCTCCAACAAGGTGCCGAAGGAGTAGAGCGCAACGCGGTGCGATCAGTGGAGCTGTATGAGCGCGCTATCGAGAAGGGTGAGAACGTCTATGCCATGAATAACCTCGGTAATTTGCTGAGACAAGGTGGCGAAGGAGTAGAGCGTAACGCAGTGCGATCTATGGAGCTGTATGAGCGCGCTATCGAGAAGGGTGACCACGTCGATGCCATGAATAACCTCGGTCTTTTACTCTCAGAAGGTGCCGAAGGAGTAGAGCGCAACGCGGTGAGATCAGTGGAGCTGTATGAACGCGCTATCGAGAAGGGTGAGGACGTCGATGCCATGGTTAACCTCGGTAATTTGCTGAAACAAGGTGGCGAAGGAGTAGAGCGTGACGCGGTACGAGCTGTGGCACTGTATGATCGTGCAATGGCGGAAGGAAATTCCGGTAACGCGACTTGCAATCTTGCGATGATGTTGAGGGACGGAGCGGAAGGGGTGGAGCGCAATGCGGTGCGTGCGGTGGAGCTGTTTGAGATGGACATCAAGGAACGGAAGCAGAGCAAGTCAATGGTGTGTCTTGGAAACATGATGCGAGACGGGGCGGACGGGGTGGCCCGCGACACGGATCGAGCGATACAGTTGTACGAGATGGCGGTCGAGAAAGACAACAACGCGGAGGCGGTAGCCCAACTTGCGGCGTTGCAGCGGGACAGATCAGACGGCAGTACGCGGCCGCGATTTCGGGTTATTTTTTCATTTTTGCTTTTTGCCTGTTTTTTCATGCAGAAACTGAGAAACTTCATGATTCTTCATGAAGAAAGGACTTTAGACAATGATGGAGATGGGCTGCAGGGACCCTAGGAAAGCATGGGGGATCTCGATTTCGATGGTTGATCGCAATTATCGTTGCAGTCGTCTGAGGAAGGCCGAAGTGGTGATTTTTTCATTTTGCAGCATTATCTGGCAGTTTTTGCGCGCAAATGCGCGAAAAAACATGATTTAATGAAATCGCGCGTCCCGCGTACTACGCGGGACGAGGGTGAGCGAGAACAGAGGAAGGCGGGGGCGGGATGGAAGGCGAGGGCAGCGAGGGCGAGAGAGGTACAGTACCACATGGATAGGCGGCGTAATGTAACACATTTTTGGTGTAATTGTTTTGGTTGTAATTATTATGGTTGTAATTATTATTAATGACAACAGTAACACGTGTATTATAGCGCATTCGTCATCGCCGCGAGGGCCTTCTCCTTCAGCCGGAGAGGAAGAGAGGCAAAAGGGAGGACGACAGGCAAAAGGGAGGACGACAGGCAAAAGGGAGGACGACGGAGCGGGACGGCAGAGTTGTGGGCGAATCTCCGAAACCTGTGGCCAACGGCGACTCGGTGTTAATCGAAAACACTCATCTGTACGCTAACGGTACTCCGTTTCCGGTACTCCGTTTCCAGTAAAGGCAGAGCAGCCGACTTTCCTTACCCGAAAGCACAGCACGGGTCGCCCAGTTTAGCAGATCCCACAGTCGGCCTCCGACTGCTCTGCCGCACCGGCTTGCCGCTCGCCTCGTGACCGTGACCGCAGCAGCCTCAAGCAGGGAAAAGCAATATAACATCCTTAACACCGCGTGGCAACACTCCCGCCGACGCCCGCCAAAATCGGGTCCCTACCCACAGATCCTTCTCGATCTCATTGCAGATATTTCGAACCTCCACGCCCGCCGCCCCCACGCACACCATCCTCGTCTACATGTCTACATGGCTCCGTGACCCACCCCCTGCCGCATGGCTTTCGCCGTCTCGCCGCCGACCCGGCGCGCCCGTCACGTGCCGCGATCTGCATGCCGGGCGCGGCCGCTGCGGCGCGTGGCGCTGCGCGGCTGCGCGACGCAGCAAAACATCGCCCCCGCGCACGCAGTGCTGCGCCGCGCGGCCCACTCGCAGGGCCTGGACGTGGCGCGGCTCAACACCCTCGTGCGGCTCACGGATCTGCTGCTGAGCGAGAGCAAGCGGTACAACCTCACGGCGATCCGCACGCGCGATGCCGTGCTTCTTAAGCACGTCGTGGACGCGCTGAGCCTGCTACCGGCGCTGGATGCGGAGGCCGCGGCCGCTGCCACCGGGCTGCGCGTCGTCGATGTCGGCACGGGTGCGGGGTTACCGGGGCTCGTCCTGGCCATCGCGAGGCCGCAGTGGGACGTTGCGCTGCTCGAGGCCGCGCGCAAGAAGACGCGCTTCCACGACATCGTGGAACGCGAGCTGGCCCTGCCCAACGTGACGTCCGTGTGGGGGAGGGCGGAGGAGGTCGGGCAGAGTAAGATGCATCGGGGACGGTATGACGCGGTCGTGGCACGGTGGTTGGCGGGAATGCGCGTTTGCTGCGGACTGTGCGTGCCGCTGGCAAAGGGGGCGGGGGTGCGTTTTTCACGCAAAAGAGCGTGGGCGCGGGCGCTGAGGAGATCGCCGCCGCGAAGAAGGCCATCAGAAGGCTGGGCGGGAAGGTGGAAGGTGTGCGCGAGGCGTGGCCGTGGGAGTGGATGCAGGGGCAGGGGGAAGAGGCGGAAGAGGTTGACGGAAGGAAGAAGTGTTTTGTGGCTGTACGAAAGGTGAAGGCAACGCCAGCGGCGTTTCCGAGGTTGTCGGGAGTGCCGAAGAAGACGCCTTTGTGAGATGGCGAATAGGTTTGCGAGGAGAGAAAGATGTCGAGAGACCGGAGAGAGGAAAGATGTCGGTTGAGAGATGTGGCAGGGAATAGGAGCGCGTGTTGGGTGAAAAGCACATCAAGCATTGCAAGGGGCGCACATGAATGTCGTGCGAGAAGAAGAGCGCAAGCGCGTTGCGAAAGGCACAGTTCGCTATGGAAATGTGACATACGAAGTAAGAAGTTGCAGAGCAGCCTCGATCGAGAGTTGTGACGCCATTGAGAATTGGTTTATCTCGAGACATTGTTTCGCTGCCGTTCCCCTCCTCCTTCGTGCCCCTCCTTTCGTACCAAGCAGCGGCCTGCCAAGTCTCTGCCATCCGACAACGTCCTTCCCTCTCCCTTCACGGAACGTCGGCGTCGTCACTCGATCCAATGAAGAACACCGTCTCTGCAAGGGGCATCGGCTACCATGTGAGAGATAAGCACTAGGCAAAAGGGAAAGTATCCTGGCCGGCACAGGTGAAACAAGCGGCCCCCAGTGACACACCGACCACGATAGGCAGTCTGATCACCGTCAGCAGCGAGACGGATAAGTTGGAGCGAGAGTAGTGACGACGAAGAAAAGAGGTTTGCGAGTTTCTTGTTTCAACAATGGCAGCTGCAACTCTACTGGAACACGTGTCACACGTTTCCGCAGAAAACTATCCTCGCTGTTACTGTAATTCAGAAGGGGTGCAAGTAACATTCCGTCCACGCTTTTTGTACACTTCTGTGCTCCAATGAAGGAAAGCATGTGATGCCAAGAACACCGATGGCCGATTGCGATGGCCCCTTCTCCCGAGTCTCGGGCGGCCAGCGGTTTGGCTTTATTTTATGGATAAAGTACCAGATACTGTACTGTAGGTGTAATCCTATCGTTCCAAAACTTCGCCCTTTTGTTATTATAAAAAAAAACAGCCACTCGACCCTACGCATTAGTGCCGTCCCGTGTAAAGACTAATAATACGGCACTAATTCGGAGCGGCACAATCAGATGGCAGAACCACTACCCGGCCAGAACTCTGAAACTTCACTTAAGACACACCCTGACGCCCTGACGCAGCCATGTATCCAAGAAAATGATCACGGTCACCGATTGCGCTAATGGCCGGGGTGAGGCCGGGGTGAGGCCGGGGTGACCGTGCGCGGCACTGGGACCGCAGTCATTTTTCTAATCATACACTGGAACGGAAAGTACCAAGGGTACTTTCCGTAAAGATTACTCCAAATATGAAGGTACGGTATGTTCCTGGCGTTTCTATCAGAGAGTCGACCCCACGCCCCGCCGGCAGCCGCGCCAAGACGACTGTCGCCAGCGTCGTCACGAATGCGCCACAATTGCTCGACGCGAACCCGTGGCAGAGCATCAAAAGGCCAGGGCCCGGCGCCAGCGTCGCGCGGAGCTGAGCAGCCGGCGCTCCGCGCGCTCGTTCGCGGCATAGAACGGCGTCTCGGTCGCCATGCGAGCGGGCGTGCCGCAGCGGGGGAAGGCCGTTCGCCGGGCGGAGCTGTGCGGGTCGCCGGGCGCGAGCGGCGGCGCGTGGTCAGCGCGACGCGGCATTGGGCGCGGTGGCGGGGGCGCCGGTGCGGGGGGACGCCGCGAGGTCTCGCGGGGGGATCGCTACGTGGCCAGGTGTGGGCGTGACGCGTGACGCGGGCACGGGTTAATGAATGACTTGTTGCCCGCAAATTGCATCGTTGCCCAAAAAAGGTACGGGGGGTCGCGATATAGTGCTACCCTGTGTCAGTGGGCTGAAAACGGCACTATATCGAACCAGGCACTGTATGATAATGAGATTTACGGCTCAGCCATTTCCTTCCATCACTGCTCAAAAAACCCCTCGCAGGACGCCATCACTCATACTTACCATCTTGACTACAGACTCAAGTCTAATCAAGCATTTATGTTATTAGTAGCTGCCGAGCCGTCGCATTACTTCCTCCTTTTTCGCAGCCATAAATGCCAGCCTACACTTTTGCAGATGTCCAATTGCATCGTCGACCTTGCCTTTTTCCGCCATAATCTCATAGTCTCTATTCGAGCTAGCAACTGCATAATATCTTTCCGTGGCGGCAGTGGCTCTCGGGCAGTTCGTCCATCCAACTGCCTCTCTGGAGACCCTTCATTTTTGGCTCAAAATTCGTGCCACCCGCAGAAGGGTAGCACTATATCGGAGCTGGCACTAACAAAGATGGCACTATATCGCGACCCCTCCTGTACATGGCCCTCTCTGTCTACTCTCCCAAACCTGAAGGTTACCCGAAGGGTACTGTTACAGGGCTTTGTACTGTACAACTGTACTACTGTAATACTGATGGACAAGCCCCTGCAGTCCCTTGAAGCTCCCACTGCTGGCGTAAAAGTCATGTTTGTGCGTCGCGAGTGGTGGTTTGGGTTCGGGGTCCGGTTGTCTTTTTATTTTTTCTCTAAATTATTCACCTGTGCGTGTCTTTCTCTCTCAGGGCCTCCACCCTTCCTTCCACGTTTGATAGCCGCCAAGCTTCCACTTGGAAGCTTGCGCGGAACAACAAAGAAACCCTTGAAATTTCAACTAAAATCTAGTGCTAAAAATCAAACGTTAATCATGCCTCACACAGCGAGAGCAGCCTTACTATACTCACGATGTGCCCACAACGCAGCGACGATCCGCTCAACAGCCGCCTTCTTCTTTGACGAGCATAGGAAATCGCTCCACCCTGAGTGCCTCTTTCCGCGAAGAAGTCACACGAACATTCCTTCACGGAAGAACAATCGAAAGCACATCAGCTCACCCTACTGACCCACACGAACGTCGCCACTGTTTCCGCTTTCGTCGACAACGACAAGAGTGCCACGCGCTGAACGCGGCCTTCAACCTTCGCGTCCCTGTTTTTCCAACAGCCAGTGCCGTTCTCACGCATAACACACTCTTAACACACTCCGCACCTCACCAACTTGTCTTTTGCTATTCACAAAAAAATGCAGGAAAGCTTCCGGCAAGAGACGGGACCAAGTAGAAGACGGCGAGAGAGACGGTCTCCCGATGTGTTCATAAGCCATGCTGGCCCAGACAAGCTATTCATCGCACGTCCCCTTTCCGAGAAATTGCAAGCTCAAGGTTTAAATTGCTTCCTCGACAAAATCTCGATGGAGCCCGGGGACTGCGGACGGGATGAAATGACGAAGGCTATGGAGTCTGCGAAGGTCGGTGTTTTCATTCTTTCTCCCGAGTTTGCAGCTCGAAAATGGACAATGAGGGAACTGCGGTGCTTCCTGCGCCGACGCAAAGAAGCGATAAGCAGTGGGATGCCGCCACCGACACTGATGCCGGTGTTTTACAGATTAACTATTCGTGAATGCAGAGAGTTGGAGCCCAATCGGTACTGGGATGACGAAGGAAATAATATTTTTCAAGTTGAGAAGTTTTTTAGCGAGGAACGACAGCGCGAAGCGAGCACGGATACGGTGAAGAGAGAGCTACAAGAGTTGGCAGATATCACTGGGATAGAAAACGACGAAGAGGCAACGAACCACCTGAAAGATGAATTCGGCCATCTTGCAAGGGAAAATCTTGTGAAACGAGTATCTCGGTGGGTGAAAAAGAAAAGTGAGGAGGACTCTAGTGATGAAGTGAGAGAAGTTTTGAATGCAAGTGGATGTACGCATGATTTGTTCAGGCCCTGTATACTCGCAGAGCTCAATCCCGAAGAAATATATCTGCAACTAAATTCTCGGGGGATCGATGGATCACCGAATACTTGTGAGGCGCGGCTAAAGGAGGCCGTGCTAAGTACCGATAGGAATACATATATAGGAGCGACGGCAACGGGGAAGGGCGGAGTCGGAAAGACATGCGCTCTTCGAGCGATTGCGCACGACGATGACGTCAAGGCTCGGTTTTCAGGCGGAGTGTACTTGATGTCTTTGGGGAAAGATGCCAACGTAGGGCGGCTGATTGAGCAACTGTGTATAGCCGTAGAGGCGTCTGGTGGCAACCAGGCGGCTGCGAAAATGCGAGAGCAAAGCGAGTTGAGCAGGGTACTGACCAAGATGCGAGCATGGTTCAACACACGTGTATGCCTGTTCATTATTGATGATTTGTGGGCCGTGAATGGTATAGATGCGTGTATTCTTCAGAAGTTGTCCACTCTCGCTGCCGCCACAGGAGACATGCGAGAGAGGAGGAGCAGGCTTCTGTACTCCACGAGGGACTCAAAGCTGAAACAGGTCGGTAAGCAAGTGACTTTCGAGCCGAGGGAAAGGGAAGGGGGCGATTCAGTTCACATGCTCATGCTTGCGGGCGGGGCGAACCCGGAGGAAGCGAATGATCCGAGATGCAAAAAGGCCGTGAGTGAAATATTGAAAATGTGCGCTGGTTTGCCGCTTGCTCTGAACGTAGCCGGGACGGGTGTCAGGTACATGAGAGATAGATGGGAGGGAGAAAAGTCACAAGCGTGGGAGGCATACCTTTCGAAGATGAAGAGGCGTAACACGCTTCGTAGTGAGAGTCCAGAGGATGGGTATTCGTCGTTAGACGCGACATTACATGCGTCACTAGATATTGTGGAGTCCGGCATAGGGAGCGATGGGGAGAGGTTACGTCAGTTTTCGTTTCGAAAAATACATCGGAGTCTGTGTGTTATGAAGAAGCAAGACGGGATGCCTTTGTCGTTGGTAATAAAGTTGTGGGAGATGGACTACGAATCGGCTGAAAAGTATGCGAAGCAGATGGAAAGGGTTGGATTAGTAGACCTTCATTACGACAATGATGGTGGGTGGGTACGGATGCATGATCTGACGCACGATTTTGCGGTGCAGGAGGCGCAGAAGGAAGAAAGTGTAACGTTCTGGTATAAGAAGTTGGCAGATGTATGCAGGCAGGGAAGAGGACTGCTTGCTATAACTGAGAGCGAGGGCAGAGAGAGCAAGGATGCAAGAGAGAAGTATGTTTTCGAGAGCATATATCGCGTTCTGAAACAGGGCGGGTGTGTGGAGGAGCTTAAGAGACTATTTTTGAGTGCGCGATGGGTGAAGACAGTGATACAGAAAGGCGGGGTTTGGCAATACGGGGAAGCTGTAAAGGATCTAAGTAGCTTTTTGAGGAACACGGGAGGAAGCGAGAGCCTTTCAAGGGGTACGGGAGAAGAAGATTCGGTGTATGCTATGGAATTGATGATGAGAGCTGCACGACTGAGTGTACCTTTTTGTGGTGAAAACAGTGCCGGGATTTACTTTCAACTGTACGGAAGAATCAAGCACAGGGCATCAGAATTGGGTAGCGTGCAAAGGATACTCGAGGAAATCGAGAGACACGCACCACGGCCGTGGGTGCGACCTGTGAGTGAGTGTGTAGAGCGAGCCGATGGAAGGTTGGTGGAGCAGATTGTTCTGCCATATGTCGGTTCCAGAGAAATTCAAGTGGGCATGGATTCCAGTGGTCAAGTGTATGGATGTCAGGTGAAGGAGTCCGGGGCAGAAGTAACAGTTTTCACGCAATCTGCTGAGAAGGAGACGAAGATTGTTCGATTAGAAGGCGAGTTCGAAACGGAGAGCCAGAGTCCAGGGGACCTTGAAGCAAGAAATGTAACCTCTGAAGTGACTGGAAAAAAACGGAGCGTGACGAGAGCTACGTGCGCAACTTTCTGTGAAAGGAAGGGGTATGTTGTTGTGGGATATGAAGACGGAACGTTAAGGCTGTGGAGTACGTCAGAGAAGAAAGTATTGAGGAGTTTCCACGGTCATAGGTCGAAAGTGGCTTGCGTTGCGATGAGTGGGGACGGAAGACTTGTAGTATCTGGATCGGAGGACAGCAAGAAGATGCGGGTGTGGGACGTGGAGACGGGAGCAAAGGTCGGGAAGGTGCTAGGTGGACACACGGGTCTTGTCTATAGCGTTGCGATGAGTGGGGACGGAAGACGTGTGGTATCTGGATCGCATGACGAGAGCGTGCGGTTGTGGGACGTGGAGACGGGAGCACAAGTCGGGGAGGCGTTAGTTGGACACACGAGTTCGGTGCTTTGCGTTGCGATGAGTGGGGACGAAAGACGTGTGGTATCTGGATCGGAGGACAGGAGCGTGCGGGTGTGGGACGTGGAGACGGGAGCACAAGTCGGGGAGGCGTTAGTTGGACACACGGGTTATGTGTATAGCGTTGCGATGAGTGAGGACGGAAGACGTGTGGTATCTGGATCGAGGGGCAAGAGCGTGCGGGTGTGGGACGTGGAGACGGGAGCACAAGTTGGGGAGGCGTTAGTTGGCCACACGGATGGGGTGCTTTGCGTTGCGATGAGTGAGGACGGAAGACGTGTGGTATCTGGATCTGGGGACGTGCGGGTGTGGGACGTAGAGACGGGAGCACAAGTCGGGGAGGTGTTGGTTGGACACAAGAGGGAAGTGAATAGCGTTGCGATTAGTGGGGACGGAAGATGTGTGGTATCGGGATCGTTTGACAAGAGCGTGCGGGTGTGGGACGTGGAGAGAGGGATCACACTTTATGTCGGGAGGGTAAAGGATTTGGGAGAAATCAAGAGTCGGTTCCTGAGGACGGAAGACTTGGGTACTGGTGCTTCTCGCGCAGGACGAACATCACACATTTTTTCAAGGGAGGGAGGAATTGTGCAAAGGCGAGAGGATGGGTCTGAGGCTGTCTTGGCCGAGTTGGACGATCCAGAAGACTTGCAGATAGACCACGATCACGGGGTCGCAGTAGCAAGGGTGGGTCATCTGGTTGCTATCATGAAGCTAGTGGTGTAAATTGCGGAAAGCGATGGACGCTTGACGCCCGAGACATTAGTACTGCGTTGCAACTATGCGAGGTGGTAGTGGGGAGGGTGTTTTTGTGTTGTTGTGAGTGAATGCGTGAGAAGCTTGGTTGACGGACGTTGCAGTGCCTGGATGTGTATGTATAAACTAGCGACGTGCTTCCCCTCATCACTCAGTAAACAAGTGTAGGGATACGAGCGGACCTGACGTGACATAAGTGTTTCATGGCGATGGCTTGTCCTCCACGCAGACAGCGGACTAAGAAACGTTCACGGCGGCATCAAGCGTTCGGACAGAAGCGACAGAGGTGCCACGCGGCAGGTCTCTGAAGGTACAGTATTGTGATGCATTGACACAGGTGTGCACGCACGGTGCACGCGGATTCGGGGTTGAGGTTAGCTGGGAATTGAAAGGATGGGAATTGAAAGGACCTGTACGCTTCTCAGGCGCGCTTTTATGCTCGCGGCCTCCCTAACGGCGACGTCCTCGTTCGCAGGCATGATCGCGCCGAGCGCGAAGGGACGTTGCGATCGCAAGAGTATTGGTTGCCTCGCGACGCAGGTACGATGGGCGCGTGTGCGGAGGGCGTGAACGACGGCGGATTTGACGGCGACCGGCGGGTGGTCGACAGGCGTGGCCGCGGTTGAAGACGGATGTACAGGTGGACAGGGGGACAGGGTTGCTTCGTTCGGAGTGTGAGCGATGCTTTTTGGTGAGGTGAGGTGGGTAAAGGTAGAGTGGGGAGGCAACGGAGGGGATCGGCCTGAAGAGTGTTGAAGGAAACGAGAAGATTTTTATGACCTACTGTAATAATTCTAGGCCCAGAGGCGCTTACCGTTAGCTTTTAGCCGAGCGATTAAATCGCCCGAAAGGATAGCCACTGTTATCCGTGGAGGTACAATTTCAATTACTTTTGAACGCATAATCATTACTCTTCGTGACTCCGCACTGTTGTCGTTTATGAAAAAGCAAAATATTTCGAAATACCCACACTTTTTCCGCTTATGGCGATATGATATCGGCCTCGATTATCGTTCTCGACTCTTCTCTCGACTGCGATCGTAGTTTGCGGCGCATGAAATCCGAGCAAGTTGCTTCAAGCCTTTTCTTTTTCTTTATCACAGGGTATCATAGGGGCTTCAAACCTAGAAAATATGTTTCTCACGAAACACTTGTCGCTGTTAGTAGGCTTTCCGAAAGTGCCATACAGAGTGTTTATTGCCACATTTCAACTGTACAACCAGCGGTCGTCCAATAGCGTCTCGTTCAAGCGCCGGTTTCTGGCAGCGTCAACCTCATTTGTTCATTCCCCGTTTCCTGCAACATGATTGGACAAGGCGAGACAGGATGGCCCCCAGATGCAACTGAACTAACTGTCCCCCCTCGTCCACCCCGTTGCATATCAAACGGGCTTGTACCTATCCGCCGAGAAAGTTACGGCGCCCAGCAGTGCACACCTCTCGCAGTCCCCGTCCCGCCGTTTGCCGCCCCGAGAGCATCACCCACCTCCTTTCTTTGCTGCCATCATCATGCCGCACGTCACATGCACGTCGCACTGGAAAGAGGGCTCATGATAACAGCCATGAGGTCGAAGGCACGTTGTCGTCTCGCTGCTTCGGCGCCCACGCCCTCCGCTTAGTGCCCGAGACATTAGTACTGCGTTGCAACTGTGCGAGGTGGTAGTGGGGAGGGGTTTTTGTTTTGTTATGAATGCGTGAGAAGCCTGCTTGATGGACGTTGCAGTCCATGTATGCGTCAGTATGAAGTATCGACCTGCTTCCCTTTCAACACTCAGTAAACAACTCTAGAGGGATGCAAGCAGACTTGACGTGTAATAAGTGTTCCAAGGCAAAGGCTTGTCCTCCACGCAGAGGGACGACTGAGAAACAATCACAGCAGCGTCAAGTATTCGGACAGAAGCGACAGAGGCGCCACCTCGCTCCCTCCCGGCACGCAGAAGATATTGTGATCCAATGACCCACGTGGGTTTGGTGCCCACGGATTCAACATGGAGGTCAACTGACGAGTGAAGGGATATCGCTGTCTCTCAGCAGTCAAGTGAACTCTTGTGCTCACTATAATATCTTGAGCAATAACGTGCAGGCACCTGGCCATCAGATGCGTCAGTCGCGTGCGAGAAAAGATGTAGAGGTAGTTGTATTGGTGAAATCAAGGGTGTGTTGATTAGAGCAAGCGTTGCCGACCGGCTCAAGGCAGGGCCGCGAGTCTCAAAGTTGAGAGGATATTGATACACGTGCACAGGTCGCACAGGTGCACACGTGTGAGAAGAAAAAAGGCAAACGAGACCATAAAATTCAAGTTTACCATAAACTTGGCCTTCTATGTACAGTACCCTTGGGTACTCTTCACGACGTGCAGACACTGTTTCGCTGCCGTTCCCCTCCTCCTTTCTGCCCCACCTCCTTCGTGCTGCCAACAAGCAGCGGCCTGCCAAGTTTCTGCCATCCGACAACCTCCTTCCACCTGCACCCTCTCCGCGAGCGCCCTCGTCCGCCGCACCAGCCGCTCGTTCTCGCGCTCCACGCCGCGCATCCACGCCGTCTTCCGCGCCTCCCGCATCACACCACCAGGTGGCCAGGCGCGCGTGTTGATCGCGCACCCCCGCTGGGCGGCCGCATACGCGCCGCGCCATCATGAGGCACGTTGCAAACCTGATCCGGACCCCGGTCCGGATCTCGATCCCCGCTCCCCCGCGGCAACGAGGCGACTGGTGCGAGGCATGACAGTGTAAGGCGGCGGGCAGTCGCAGGAGACGCGCGGGCGGGCGATAAGGGCACGTTGGAAAAGCCGGAGGATTAGCCCGGGCGGGAAGGCTCTGAGGGCGGTGAGGGAATGCGGAGCGGAGGGCGGAGGATGATGACGAAAGGCGGCGTGACGTACATTGAGACTAATATCTACGCGGGGTGCCACGGGAGGCGGCACTGTGTGCATACTATGCACAACACATAACGTATGTACAGTACGATGCTCAGGCGGGTGCAGTGCATACGGGACATGCACAACGCATAACGTATGCACGATGCTAAGACGGTGCAGTGCAGACAGCGTTCCCCTTTTGTAGTAATCTTTACGCGCATTTGAATGGCAGCAATGCGTCACGCCGCCACAGGACCCAGGACCCAGGACCTAGGACCCAGGACGCCAACAATTCAACAATTTCGTTATTTCTCGCCCCCCCCTCTCTCACACGTGTATTCCATTGCCCCCCAACGTCACCCACCGCCCAAATCTTGCCACCGAGCGACATCGCAGCCCGAGCAGCCATTCTTCTTCTCTACCCTTGCCCAACGCCTATATTAACATACCGCTCCTTGAGGAGTTCCTTGAGGAGCGAGGCGCAGTTTGAGGTAGAACTACCCCACAACACATCAACACACCACCTACTATATCCCACATAGATCCAACTCCCTACCTCCCCTCACCAACCGCCCCCGCGCGAAGGAAGGTCACAGCCTCCTCGCCCCAGTGGCTTTTCGTGCTTGCGCCTCTCGGGCGTAGCGCGGTGCAAGCGCCTTTCGGTCCGGAATAGGTGCGGCCGACCTTGGCCTTTGTTGTTCAGCATTTCATAGCACTACCTGCACGTTTCGGAGTTTTTCCGCCGAAAACTATCTTCGCCGTTGCTAGTGGGTACAGAGTCCCCTTTCGCCCAATACAGCACTAAATATATGTACCACATGTTGCCAAGAAATGCGTATGCAGTAGCGATATGCAACAGTTAACACGGTTGCCACGCTTGGAGATGTTTCGTGCGCCACTTCAGTGGAGTGCCCAAGTGTGCCGTACAATGTATCTGCTCTTTTCCGAGACACGATGCGCTTTTGTCCACGATTGCACACTGTCCAGCATATCCAGATGCCATCTGCGCATGTGACGACTCTCAACCATCCTCCAAATCGATAGAGAGGTATGCTTTTAAGGCCCAGAGATACGGAGAGACAAATTTCTCAGAGTGGAATGGTAGCTGCGGTTTTCGGGTAACCTCATGTCCATTTCAAACCTCGTGGCCTACATTGAAGTCCACTTACCTTTGTACCTAACTTAACCTTGTACCTATCGCACTGTTATTGAAACTGAATGCATCACGAACGATGCAGAACTTGACGGTCCCCCGCCTCCCCCGCCTCCCGGTGATGTGCACTGGTTTTGAGTAATGCGACCGTGAATCGCACCCTGATGCGCGCTGTGCTCCCGCACGCATGCTACTTGTATGACACCTGGGTTAGGGGCATACCTTTAAGTGCACAAGCCACGCACATCGATCCAGTATGTTCTGGGAGAGGGCGAGAGCGCAGGATAGGAGTACGTTTTCGAGAAACATATACCGTGTTCTGAGACAAGGTGGGTCTGTAGAGGAGCTTAAGAGACTATTTTTGAGTGCGCGATGGGTGAAGACAGTAGTACAGAGAGGAGAGGCGGGGTTTGGCAATACGAGGAAGCTTTAAAGAGATTGAGTAGAGACTTGAACGGGAAAAGAGGAAGCGGGAAGGCGGGAAGGGGACGGGTCGATGAGGACGCAGTGGATGCAATGATTTTAATGATGCGGGCTGCGCGACTGAGTGTACGATTATGTGGTGAAAACAGTGCCGGGATTTACTTTCAGCTGTATGGGTGAGTGAAGCACAAGGCACGGGATTCAGGTTGTGTACGAAAGATGCTGGAGGAAATCGAGAGATACGCACCACGGCCGTGGGTGCAGATTGTGAGTGGGTGTGTAGCGCGAGCCGATGGAAGGTTGGCGGCGCAGATTGTTCTGCCATATTACGGTGCGCGAAACGTTCAAATAGGTATGGATTCCAGCGGTGAAGTGTATGGATGTCAGTTGAGGTCGTGCGGGGCAGAAGTAACAGTTTTCACGCAATGTGCTGAGAAGGTGACGAAGACGGTTCGATTAGGAGGCGAGTTAGAAACGGAGAGCCAGAGCGCAGGGGACGTTGAAGCAAGAAGGGCAACCTCCGAAGTGACTGCAGAAACCCGAGTGTGACGAGAGCTACCTGCGCAACTTTCTGTGAGAGCAAGGGGTACGTTTTTTTGGGATGTGAAGACGGGACGTTGAAGCTGTGGAGTACGTCGGAGAGGAAAGTATTGAGAAGTTTCCACGGTCATAGGTCGGTACTGTAGTGGGTTGCGTTGCGATGAGGGGAGAAGGAAGACGTGTGGTGTCTCGATCGGGGGTTTACAGTGACCCGGTCACCCGAATTTTATGTCAACCAGAGCAATAAAAGGCAAGCAAGGTTATCCGGGGAAATGTCTCCTCCTCCCTCGGGTCTCGTCGCGTCTACAGTGACCCGGTCACCCCACTTTATGTCAACTAGAGCAAACTCTGGTGCGCGCCTCTCCGCTGCGCCGTCGTCGGTAGAATAGTGATTAATCATTAATTCTACAATGGTACGTACCCTAAATCATCATCAGCCAACAATCGAGCGATGGTGGAGGTCATAGAGCCATTTCATTGGACTGTTGGCTTTCTCCAAATTACAGCCAAATTACAGACAAGAGCCTGCGCTCAACATGGCTGTGTAAACGTTATGCTTTCCTCCAATCGTTGGTTTGGTGTGACGTCAACACAGTTGTGAGGGCATTTTACTGCAAAATTACATTTTACAGCACTGTAGTGTGAGATGTTATACTGTAGGTGGATATTTTATATGAATTTTAGGGAAGCGCGCGCAGACGGTCTGGGAAATCCGGGCCGGATGCGTGGATGCTTCTAGAAGGGATGGGGAGGAAATCAAAGCGTGGAAGGTGGCCGAGTGTCGACAGATCGGACATACCAGACTCTACGGCGAGACTCAACACCCCACTTTCCCAGAAAACACCACCAACCCCCTTCGACCGAACAACAACAGTACGTAAATCATCGTTTCATGATTCTTTTCATGCTTTACGATTAGTGCGTCTTTCCTCGCTGGAATCACACGAACATTCATTCACGAAAGAACAAGCGAAAGCACATCAGCTCACGCTACCCACACGCACGCACACGACCGTCGCCACTGTTTCCGCTTTCGTCGACAACGGCAAGAGTGCCGCGCACTGAACGCGGCCTTCAACCTTCGCGTCCCTGTTTTCCTAACAGCCGGTACCGTTCTCACGCATAACACACTCCTAACACACTCCGCACCTCACCAACTTGTCTTTAGCTATTCACAAAAAAATGCAGGAAAGCTTGCGACAAGAGACGGGACCAAGTAGAACACGGCGAAATATACAGTCTCCCGATGTGTTCATAAGCCATGCTGGCCCGGACAAGCTACTCATCGCACGTCCTCTTTCCAAGAAATTGCAAGCTCAAGGTTTAAATTGCTTCCTCGACAAAATCTCGATGGAGCCCGGGGACTGCGGACGGGATGAAATGACGAAGGCTATGGAGTCTGCGAAGGTCGGTGTTTTCATTCTTTCTCCCGAGTTTGCAGCTCGAAAATGGACAATGAGGGAACTGCGGTGCTTCCTGCGCCGACGCAAAGAAGCGATAAGCAGTGGGATGCCGCCACCGACACTGATGCCGGTGTTTTACAGATTAAGTATTCGTGAATGCAGAGAGTTGGAGCCCAATCGGTACTCGGATGATGAAGGAAATAATATTTTTCAAGTTGAGAAGTTTTTTAGCGAGGAACGACAGCGCGAAGCGAGCACGGATACGGTGATGAGAGAGCTACAAGAGTTGGCAGATATCACTGGAATAGAAAATAACGAAAACGCAACGAACCTGCTGGAAGATGAATTCAGCCATGATGCAAGGGAACATCTTGTGAAACGAGTATCTCGGTGGGTGAAAAAGAAAAGTGAGGAGCAAGAAGCCGACCGCCTTCATTATTCCACGAGGGATAGGGAGCTGCGTCAGATTGGGGAGCGGGTTGCTTTCGAGCCAAGAGAGACAGAAGGGAAAGAAGCACTTGACGCAGTGCGATCTATGGAGCTGTATGAGCGCGCTATCGAGAAGGGTGAGGACGTCGTTGCGATGTTTAATCTCGGTAATTTGCTGAAACAAGGTGGCGAAGGAGTAGAGCGCAACGTGGTGCGATCAGTGGAGCTGTATGAGCGCGCTATCGAGAAGGGTGACCACGTCGATGCCATGGTTAGCCTCGGTCTTTTGCTGAAACAAGGTGGCGAAGGAGTAGAGCGTAACGCGGTGCGATCAGTGGAGCTGTATGAACGCGCTATCGAGAAGGGTGAGAACGTCAATGCGATGTTTAATTTCGGTAATTTGCTGAAACAAGGTGCCGAAGGAGTAGAGCGTAACGTGGTGCGATCAGTGGAGCTGTATGAGCGCGCTATCGAGAAGGGTGACCACGTCAGTGCGATGTTTAATCTCGGTCTTTTGCTCTCAGAAGGTGGCGAAGGAGTAGAGCGTAACGCGGTGCGATCAGTGGAGCTGTATGAGCGCGCTATCGAGAAGGGTGAGGACGTCGATGCCATGAATAACCTCGGTTTTTTGCTCCAACAAGGTGCCGAAGGAGTAGAGCGCAACGCGGTGCGATCAGTGGAGCTGTATGAGCGCGCTATCGAGAAGGGTGAGAACGTCTATGCCATGGTTAACCTCGGTTTTTTGCTCCAACAAGGTGCCGAAGGATTAGAGCGCAACGCGGTGCGATCAGTGGAGCTGTATGAGCGCGCTATCGAGAAGGGTGAGGACGTCGTTGCGATGTTTAATCTCGGTAATTTGCTGAAACAAGGTGGCGAAGGAGTAGAGCGCAACGCGGTGCGATCAGTGGAGCTGTATGAGCGCGCTATCGAGAAGGGTGACCACGTCGATGCCATGGTTAGCCTCGGTCTTTTGCTGAAACATGGTGGCGAAGGAGTAGAGCGTAACGCGGTGCGATCTATGGAGCTGTATGAGCGCGCTATCGAGAAGGGTGAGAACGTCGATGCCATGGTTAACCTCGGTCTTTTGCTCTCAGAAGGAGCCGAAGGAGTAGAGCGTAACGCGGTGAGATCTATGAAGCTGTACGAACGCGCTATCGAGAAGGGTGAGAACGTCTATGCCACGAATAACCTCGGTTTTTTGCTCCAACAAGGTGCCGAAGGAGTAGAGCGCAACGCGGTGCGATCAGTGGAGCTGTATGAACGCGCTATCGAGAAGGGTGAGTACGTCAATGCCATGAATAACCTCGGTAATTTGCTGAGACGAGGTGCCGAAGGAGTAGAGCGTGACGCGGTACGATCAGTGGAGCTGTTTGAACGCGCTATCGAGAAGGGTGAGAGCGTCTATGCCATGAATAACCTCGGTAATTTGCTGAGACAAGGTGCCGAAGGAGTAGAGCGCAACGCGGTGCGATCAGTGGAGCTGTATGAGCGCGCTATCGAGAAGGGTGAGAACGTCTATGCCATGGTTAACCTCGGTGTTTTGCTCCAACAAGGTGCCGAAGGAGTAGAGCGTAACGCAGTGCGATCTATGGAGCTGTATGAGCGCGCTATCGAGAAGGGTGAGGACGTCGATGCTATGGTTAACCTCGGTAATTTGCTGAAACAAGGTGGCGAAGGAGTAGAGCGTGACGCGGTACGAGCTGTGGCACTGTATGATCGTGCAATGGCGAAAGGAAATTCCGGTAACGCGACTTGCAATCTTGCGATGACGTTGAGGGACGGAGCGGAAGGGGTGGAGCGCAATGCGGTGCGTGCGGTGGAGCTGTTTGAGATGGACATCAAGGAACGGAAGCAGAGCAAGTCAATGGTGTGTCTTGGAAACATGATGCGAGACGGGGCGGACGGGGTGGCCCGCGACACGGATCGAGCGATACAGTTGTACGAGATGGCGGTCGAGAAAGACAACAACGCGGAGGCGGTAGCCCAACTTGCGGCGTTGCAGCGGGACAGATCAGACGGCAGTACGCGGCCGCGATTTCGGGTTATTTTTTCATTTTTGCTTTTTGCCTGTTTTTTCATGCAGAAACTGAGAAACTTCATGATTCTTCATGAAGAAAGGACTTTGGACAATGATGGAGATGGGCTGCAGGGACCCTAGGAAAGCATGGGGGATCTCGATTTCGATGGTTGATCGCGATTATCGTTGCAGTCGTCTGAGGAAGGCCGAAGTGGTGATTTTTTCATTTTGCAGCATTATCTGGCAGTTTTTGCGCGCAAATGCGCGAAAAAACATGATTTAATGAAATCGCGCGTCCCGCGTACTACGTGGGACGAGGGTGAGCGAGAACAGAGGAAGGCGGGGGCGGGATGGAAGGCGAGGGCAGCGAGGGCGGGAGAGGTACAGTACTACATGGATAGGCGGCGTAATGTAACACATTTTTGGTGTAATTGTTTTGGTTGTAATTATTATATATTATATATGACAACAGTAACACGTGTATTATAGTGCATTCGTCATCGCCGCGAGGGCCTTCTCCTTCCGGAGAAGGAGAAGCCGGAGAGGAAGACAGGCAAAAGGGAGGACGACGGAGCGGGACGGCAGAGTTGTGGGCGAATCTCCGAAACCTGTGGCCAACGGCGACTCGGTGTTAATCGAAAACACTCATCTGTACGCTAACGGTACTCCGTTTCCGGTACTCCGTTTCCAGTAAAGGCAGAGCAGCCGACTTTCCTTACCCGAAAGCACAGCACGGGTCGCCCAGTTTAGCAGATCCCACAGTCGGCCTCCGACTGCTCTGCCGCACCGGCTTGCCGCTCGCCTCGTGACCGTGACCGCAGCAGCCTCAAGCAGGGAAAAGCAATATAACATCCTTAACACCGCGTGGCAACACTCCCGCCGACGCCCGCCAAAATCGGGTCCCTACCCACAGATCCTTCTCGATCTCATTGCAGATATTTCGAACCTCCACGCCCGCCGCCCCCACGCACACCATCCTCGTCTACATGTCTACATGGCTCCGTGACCCACCCCCTGCCGCATGGCTTTCGCCGTCTCGCCGCCGACCCGGCGCGCCCGTCACGTGCCGCGATCTGCATGCCGGGCGCGGCCGCTGCGGCGCGTGGCGCTGCGCGGCTGCGCGACGCAGCAAAACATCGCCCTCGCGCACGCGGTGCTGCGCCGCGCGGCCCACTCGCAGGGCCTGGACGTGGCGCGGCTCAACACCCTCGTGCGGCTCACGGATCTGCTGCTGAGCGAGAGCAAGCGGTACAACCTCACGGCGATCCGCACGCGCGATGCCGTGCTTCTTAAGCACGTCGTGGACGCGCTGAGCCTGCTACCGGCGCTGGATGCGGAGGCCGCGGCCGCTGCCACCGGGCTGCGCGTCGTCGATGTCGGCACGGGTGCGGGGTTACCGGGGCTCGTCCTGGCCATCGCGAGGCCGCAGTGGGACGTTGCGCTGCTCGAGGCCGCGCGCAAGAAGACGCGCTTCCACGACATCGTGGAACGCGAGCTGGCCCTGCCCAACGTGACGTCCGTGTGGGGGAAGGCGGAGGAGGTCGGGCAGAGTAAGATGCATCGGGGACGGTATGACGCGGTCGTGGCACGGTGGTTGGCGGAAATACGCATTTGCTGCGGACTGTGCGTGCCGCTGGCAAAGGGGGCGGGGGTGCGTTTTTGACGCAAAAGAGCGTGGGCGCGGGCGCTGAGGAGATCGCCGCCGCGAAGAAGGCCATCAGAAGGCTGGGCGGGAAGCTGGAAGGTGTGCGCGAGGCGTGGCCGTGGGAGTGGATGCAGGGGCAGGGGGAAGAGGCGGAAGAGGTTGACGGAAGGAAGAAGTGTATTGTGGCTGTACGAAAGGTGAAGGCAACGCTAGTGGCGTTTCCGAGGTTGCTGGGGGTGCCGAAGAAGACGCCTTTGTGAGATGGCGAACAGGTTTTCGAGGAGAGAAAGGCGTCGGGAGACCGGAGAGAGGAAAGATGTCTGTTGAGAGATGTGGCAGGGAATAGGAGCGCGTGTTGGGTGAAAAGCACATCAAGCATTGCAAGGGGCGCACATGAATGTCGTGCGAGAAGAAGAGCGCAAGCGCGTTGCGAAAGGCACAGTTCGCTATGGAAATATGACATACGAAGTAAGAAGTTGCAGAGCGGCCCCGATCGAGAGTTGTGACGGCATTGAGAATTGGTTTATCTCGAGACATTGTTTCGCTGCCGTTCCCCTCCTCCTTCGTGCCCCTCCTTTCGTACCAAGCAGCGGCCTGCCAAGTCTCTGCCATCCGACAACGTCCTTCCCTCTCCCTTCACGGAACGTCGGCGTCGTCACTCGATCCAATGAAGAACACCGTCTCTGCAAGGGGCATCGGCTACCATGTGAGAGATAAGCACTAGGCAAAAGGGAAAGTATCCTGGCCGGCACAGGTGAAACAAGCGGCCCCCAGTGACACACCGACCACGATAGGCAGTCTGATCACCGTCAGCAGCGAGACGGATAAGTTGGAGCGAGAGTAGTGACGACGAAGAAAAGAGGTTTGCGAGTTTCTTGTTTCAACAATGGCAGCTGCAACTCTACTGGAACACGTGTCACACGTTTCCGCAGAAAACTATCCTCGCTGTTACTGTAATTCAGAAGGGGTGCAAGTAACATTCCGTCCACGCTTTTTGTACACTTCTGTGCTCCAATGAAGGAAAGCATGTGATGCCAAGAACACCGATGGCCGATTGCGATGGCCCCTTCTCCCGAGTCTCGGGCGGCCAGCGGTTTGGCTTTATTTTATGGATAAAGTACCAGATACTGTACTGTAGGTGTAATCCTATCGTTCCAAAAACTTCGCCCTTTTGTTATTATAAAAAAAAACAGCCACTCGACCCTACGCATTAGTGCCGTCCCGTGTAAAGACTAATAATACGGCACTAATTCTGAGCGGCACAATCAGATGGCAGAACCACTACCCGGCCAGAACTCTGTTATTAGAGTCTGCTGTTGTTGCCTTTGACCCTGTCTCTCATACCTAGCTTCTAGAAAAGCTCGTTTTGCGGACCTCAAGTGCGATAAGGCATTGCTCACATCGCACTCCACACCCAGACTCTCCAAAGACCCAAACAGCCTGGCTAGCACTACTAGTGGGGTACCCCCTAAGTTGAACATGATTAGAAAAATAAATGTAAAAACAAGAAGCAAGCGGCATCGGAGAAAAATTTTTGACTGTTTGGAAAACTGACAGTCTCCACGTACCTGCTTTTCTGATCTCAGGAGCCAAAAGGCTCATACATCGGCATGAACGGCGTCTTTCGGTCCGGGTATCGGAGAGGTTGCAACCACAGAAAAAGCACCCATTATTTGCACGGACATTTCACTGGCTGATGCATTTCGACATTGCAATTTTTAATTCTAATTGCTATTCGGGGACGGTGCAACCTCCTGTGCTGCCTTCTTGAAGATTGCGGCACGCCGAGCGGAAGTTCTCTTCTTCGCAATCTGGCGACGTACCAACAGAGACCTTGGATAAATGGTCGCATCCTTATAATGGTGCACACGGAAAGCAAGCGCTTTCTCCCGTAGCGTTAAGCGCTGTGCTCTAGTCCGCTCCACAGCCTCAGCTGCACGTTGCTCTACATCGGCCTCCCTCTCCTGCCTTACTGCCCGCCTAGCTCTTCCCATAGCGTCCTTACACCTTGCCAACTCCATCGCGACATCCGTTGTCAGGGTCAACCCAGCCGATGTGTCAACATAACCGCATTGTAGCACGCGCGGTTGTACGCCTAAACTATCCTTGTACACCAAGCGTTTCTTTTCTAGCATTTCCTTCATTTCCGAGACTGTCGCCAAAGATATGTTATTGATAGAACACTGCGGACGGGGCACGTCGATGAGGGCACCAGCATTGAGTGGCCATATACCAGATTTCCTAAAAGCAGAGGTCACATGTGCTCGCGTGAACGCCTTGCCATATGCCTCTCGCATTACCTTCATATAGTCAAACACGTCGTAGCTCTTCCATTCTGTAGGGGAAGAAAGCTGTTCGACACAGCTGCGAATGTGTTCTTTAAATGGACCGAAAACCCCAACATCCAGAGGTTGGGTTGTGCCGCTTGTATGCGCAGGCAATGCGTATACCACAATCCCAGCTTGCTTCAGAGTATGTAGAACCCGGTACCCCATATGGCTTCGATAGCCATCCAAAATTAAAAGAACCTTCCTGCCATTTTCTGTGAGGTCCTTGACATCATCCGCAAAATATTTTGCTCAGCGCAGGAAGTTTTTGCTGTCCACCCCAGCCACATCCTCTCTTGTGGTTATGACACTTCCTCGAGGAAGACAATCGGCAACCGTCTCCATGACAGGTGCCCCATTGAGCTCAACAGTGCGATACTTTAGAGATTTACCCTCGACAACAAATAAAGGGCGACCAACATCCCCATTGGCAAATATCACGGGCATGACTGTTATTCGTTTAACATTCCTAAACTCTGGTGATCTCTGAAGAGACTTCTGTCCTCGAGCACTGTAGGACTTTCTTCTATTCGACTGTGCACAATCTTTGCTTGGTGTCATACCACTTTCGTCTAGGTTGGCAATGCGCGAAGAGTCCAAGTTGTACACACGAATTAGCCGTTCCAATTCTGCAAAATGGGTCGTCAGATTTTCGGCATTGGTTGCTTTCCAGCGAGTCTCTTCCTCTGTAGAGGCCCTTCCGAATTTGATCTTTTCTCGGTGGCGCTTAGAAAAGAGTGATAGAAACTTTCGTCCAGGGCGCCCCTCAATAAAAGGTATTGTATTCTGGCGTTCGGCTGAAAACGAAGTCACCATCAATTGGACAGCATCTGCGACGTCTGTCCGTTTGAGGGGGAAGCCGCGGCGAGAGTACGAAAGAACAAGGTCAACAATGACTTGCTCCTCATCGGGGGATATGTAGGTGCGTGCTTTTTTTGATTCACCTCTGTGTGCGAATCTGTACTGAAAAGTCGCCAAAGGGAGCCGGGCAAGTCGGGCAGCCTCGCGCCTAGTTGCGCCATTATCGATAGCAATGACGGCTCGGTTGAAGTAGTGCTCTTCTTTCCTCTCGCGACTGGTCTTCTTGGTCATGGTGTGGTGGCCGTGGTGTGAGGAGAAGCGGAATGAGCTCTAATGCCCCAATTTGCACCGAGGTTTCACCAAAGTTTGTTTTCCGATGGCAAAAAGGGCGCCAAGTCGGATTCTGCATGTCAAATTGCGCCATTTGCATTTTTGAACGATTTACGTCATTGTCACTGAACGTTTTTCACTCAAAAGTAGAGTCCTTTACCGGTAGAAGCTGAATCACAATAAAATTTGCAATAAAGTTTTTGTTCCAGTGATGGGTGCTCTGTTCAAGAAAGGGGGGCATGTACGGGTACAGCACTCGGTACGGCCCGCCTCTCCGTAATTTCACACTCGTCTTCTGCCACACAATCATCCATCATAGCATCACTGGCAGACTGATTCTGTAGCTCTCCACCATAATGTATTGAATCGCAAGCATCACTAATAGAAGCTTCTGCCACAAGCTCATTAGTCTCGATCTCAATCTATTCCTCCACATCTTTCCTGCAGAATTCTGTAGTTTCTGCAAGGCCGTCTTCTGGCACCAGGCTCAGTCGGGAGAGAAACCCTACTATACCATCCACCATAGATTTATCAATTTCTGTTTCATTTCGACCAACTTTCCGACCTGCAGCAGATGCCCAACCTCGATTTTCTGTGCAATCGTAAGGCGCGTACGCTTCGCTTTGGCGGTCTTTTCAGGAATCATGTTAGGGTCTTTGAGTGAGGTGCCATCACCAATTTGAGCTGCGCAGCATGAGGAGTGGGCGATGACGACGGCGTGCATGACACGTGGCAGAAGCTGTGTCTGCCGGTTTTCGCGGCACTAATTCGAGGGTGGCAATAATAAAAGCGGCACTATTGCGCGTCCCCCCCGTAATCCATTGCGATGTCGTGTCATGATTCACCCACACCGCACGTGTACACCAAGTACACGACTGCCAGAGATCACACCCTCGTTCAGTAACGATCGTTCGCCCTCTCCCTCACGGACACCGTCGCATCGTTCTTGTTGACAAGCTCCGTTTCCAATGCGGTGATGTCACCGCATTAGAAACGGAGCTTGCATTGCTGCTCCGCGTGAAGCCTCAGGGGAGTGCAGTGGTACACAACACACCTTTTCGATTCCTTCCTTTCAAACTTGAACAAACAAAAACAAAACTCACCTCTTTTTCTGCTTTAGTCATAACTAAGTCCACCATTCCGCGCACCCTACATATCACTGAAACGTACACTCTCCAACTTCAAATCACATCTCATCCATGACATTGATGAATGCCGAACAACTCATGAAGAGTCGGAGAAGAGTTGATGTTCTCAGACTGAACGTAGCGACCATCAACATGAAACGTACCCCAGCCTTCGGTATTCTTGCTACTCGCGATGCAGCAAGTACAGTGATAGCCATTCAGGGGCTGGTTGTGTCACTTGATGCATTTCTGCGATGCACCTAGAGCCTCGTTCGCAAGCAGCTCTCTGCTCCTGTCATGCAGGACAGCTTGAGAGCGTGAGGGCGTGGGCGGTGCCAGGTACAGTTCCTAAAGTGATACTGAAAGCCCGCTTTTGTATTCGCCGAACAAACATATGTACTTGTTCCAACGCCGCAACTCGCAGCAGTTAGCACAATCAAAACACAGGCTGTGTCATTTACGCACACATCATACACTCCGAACTGTCTCGTCAATTTGTGTCTTTCTTTCTCGTCACCCTCATGGCTCTCACGTTTCTCCAATAACATCGGCTGAAGGTTGCCCTTGCGTTTGCTCCAATACTGTACCATCCACTTAGGCTGCAAACTGTGAGCTTAGCATGGCCACTTTTCTCTCTTCTCCGTGCTCCCAACCTAGAGCAGTTTCCGCCCTCCCCCCCTCAGCTGCAAACTGCCACCATAGCATAACCACGTTTCCACGTGCTCTCATCCCAATCCTAAAGCAGATATCCCTCATCTTTTGTACGATATTGGGTGCTACAACTGGCGCAAGGCCATGTGTTGCCTCTGCTGCACAGGATAGCATTCCGGCAACATCCGGGCGCATGCAAACCTAAAAAACTTATTTGAATTCTATTCCGCAACGACGATCTCCTTCCAATACAGCTGTGGCTCCCGCGGAGTAGTCGATAAAGTGCGAGCGTCGCTTGCTTCCGCCATATTCCGACCACACTGTTGTTGTGCCTGAAGAAATGAACTTGCTTCCCTCGCCCACATTGACCACGTCTGCATCCCACCCTCCCCCCTCGTGCCGGCAGCGCGCAAGGATGAGCGGGGGCAGCAGCAGCGGCGGGATGGAGGGCGGGGGCGCGCTCGAGGAGCTGGACGTGCTGCTGTCGCCGCGGGCTAGGCGTGATGTCGCCGGTCTCGGAGGAGCTCGGGCTGCTACTGGCGGCGATGGAGGCGGCGGCGGTGGGGAGGGACGCGGCGGCGGGGAGGGACGGCGGGGAAGGGCTCTGATGGTGGGACACGGGCTGGCGGCGGCGGCGGCGGGCCGGGCGGGCGAAGGCGAAGGGGCGAAGGCGAAGGGGCGAAGGCGAAGGCGGCGAAAGCGGCGCGCGTGGCGGTCCCGAGGGCGAGGGCGGTGCGGAAGAGAGCAAGCGCCAGGCGGAGCCGCGAGAGGTAGAAGGTGCGGGAGCTCCTTTAAACTAAAAGATTTGGACTATGATGTGAATCTAAGCGTCATTAGCGCTGACCTGAGCGAGCTGTTGGGGGAGGTGTTCGACCCGGTCAGGTGCCATAGAGAAGAGAAAATAGTACAGGGGGGGTCGCTCAATAGTGCCTACTTTAGTAGTGCCTCCCTCTATATAGTGCTATGGCTCACCCTCTGGCACAGGTTATCATAAGCTCACACGTGTATCATCCGGCATGGTTCAGTACTCAAAGGATGAAGTTATTTGTGTTATACAGGCTATGTTGTGTTTGTGTTAGCAGTGTGCTTTGTCCCCAAATATATGTATTTGAGCCTCCTTTATATAGTGCCATCCCTCCAATAGTGCCATAGCTAGAGGTATGTCACGCTATAGCACTATATCGTAGGAGGCACTGTACTTGTACTGTACAGAAACTATAATATAAAGCCAGCCAGATTCGGCCCCCCTACAAAAATTTAGAAAAAATCAATAGCAATAAAAAGTTTTTGATACTAGGACACTACAGTAATTTCCACCAGCCTTGTAACGTCCGATATGACACAATCCTGTCCACTTGTACATCTGTCAAGACCATCGCCCACTCCCTGATGTCTACCTGACCATGACCCGATCCATCTTGGACGCCGCGCCTACGTTGAAATTCACCGTATCAATATTCGGCATTCCCCCATCTGCGCCCCCCTTCTCCCCCCGCACCCGTCTCATCATTCGTTCAGGCCCCACACCTAGCGGTCGTGCGACTTATCGTCCAACTCTATCTCGTTCCTCATCAGCTGGCGGCCCCCCGAAAACTCCTTGCGACAACCTTGGCTGAGCATTATGTCCACCTGCCCGTCGCCGTCATCGTCCGCCGCGCGCACGATGTTCCCTCGCGTGGTCTCCACCTTGGGGGCGCCTCTGGCAGCTCTCGACCTTGCGAAACCTCTCGACCGCGACATTGATGAGGGCAAAATCCGGCGCATCAAACGACGTCGCCACGACCGGTTCAATGACATCTCCATGTTCAAATCTTTCGCAGGCACGCCCGTGCTAACCGTGTCGCGTGGCAACTCATGCTGTTCTGACACGTCTGGCGCCCCCTTATTCGTGAGCAACACATCTTCCGTGCCGGCCACATCTTCCGTGCCGGCCATTCGAAGGCGGTCTCCGTCACACAAGCTCGCCCTCGGCCCCCGGCCATGCAGCGCCCGGACCCACCGATACCTTCTGGGTTACAGCGATGCCCCAAATCCGTCACGCTCGCCCCCTCCCCCAATCACATGAAACGTCACAGCAAGGCCCTCCCCCCTCTAGTTAGTAACTTGTACTTGTAAAAGCGGGGGGGTAACTACTAGTTACCCCCCGCTTTTACACTATTAGTTACCCCCCCCCCCCGCTTTTACGAGTACAACCTCCTCAGCTCCCAAAATGCAACTCCAAACCCCAGCGCAAGACATCTCCACCCAAGTTGCGGCTTCGCAGTCCCAAGTTCCCCATCGCCAATTTTATTCCTGTACCGCATGATCCGGAATGGAATTGCGGCGCATGTCTCTGTCTCGCCGTCGGAATACGGCTCTCCAGATGTGCCTCGCAGTAATCCACGAGACAATGGCACCACTTCGTCCGAAGCGGCTCGCCAAAAGCGAGCCAGCAACGAAGAAACATATCTCGAAGCCCTACAAAGGGCATAGAACGGAAGTTTGCACGTCTCCCGCGTAGAAAGCTCCTTCCTCAATAGATGTCTTAGCAGTAAGCGCATTCTCCGCACTACCAGCAGCACAAATCGTTCCGCCAACTGCCTTGACTCCTGAACACAGCGACGCTTTCATGTTGCACAACAGGTGGCAGAAGGGGCACTAAATCCACAACAGGGGCTACCAGACGAGACCACAAGGAAATTTTAAAAGGCAGGGGTGCAGTCCATCCCATGACGGCAAGTGTTGCCTCGATTAGTGTGGTCATTTGTACCGCATCGGTGGGACTACCTATACCACTCATACCGTACATGGAAATTACATCCGCAGTTCTACAAACGGCAATGCAGCAGTCGCTGTTGCCCCGCAACCAAAGGTAGCGCATAGCAACGAAAAATGAGTGAATGTTGATGCTCTATCCATTGCAAGAAAGGGGACTTGTCAAGAACAAACAACTGGGACCCGGGCTTGGACTTGGTGCGCGGATAGTGTGTAGCATATGTAAATACGCGTGTGATTTTAGCGATGAGATATGCGGCAGTTGCCCCGACAACTGTGAGGCACGATGTGTATCTCATTTTGGCCGCAAGCTCAGTTCTCGCTGTCGACGAGCAGGACACATGCCTGTGCTGGTCAGGAGGCGTGATCCTGTGCTTCTCGGGGATCTTATCTCTCGCCTGGAAGACATGGCTGGCGTACAGTCGAGCTCCGAAAAACGTTTGCCCGGATACAAAGACTTTCTTTGGACATGGGAAACCTCGATTCGGAGCTCTGGGCTTCGGTTGAGGCTGAATTTGAAGGCGGGCGCTGCTCGTGCGCCACGGACAATACAGCAGAAGAAAAGCGAAGAAAGAAAGCGAAGAAAGCCTGCCAAGCCAGCGGAACAGCAGCGGCACGAGCGAAAGCTACAGGAGGATCCCGATTTTGAACATGTGAAGAAGAGGAGAAAGTCAGAGGCGGGGCACTAGCTAGAGGAGGATCTTGATTCCGAACATGTCAAGAAGAATAGAAAGGGGCAAGTTAAGAATCTGGTAGACAGAAGGAGATTGGTGCCGCACGACGAAAACAAGGCGTGGCGAGGCGCAGGCACAAGTCGGGCTCGCCGGCATCCTCCCAGAAGCGGAAACGAGAAGACGAGGTAGCGACAGTCGCAGGCCCCTAGCGTTGCAGCCCAGAATGACGCCGCCATGTATCCAAGAAAATGATCACGGTCACCGATTACGCTAATGGCCGGAGTGACCGTGCACGGCACTGGGACCGCAGTCATTTTTCTAATCATACAACGTAACGAAAAGTACTTTCCGTACTCCAAATATGAAGGTACGGTATGTTCTGGCGTTTCTATCAGGGAGTCGACCCCACGCCCCGCCATGCCCCGCCGGCAGCCGCGCCAAGACGACCGCCGCCAGCGTCGTCACGAATGCGCAACAATTGCTCGACGCGAACCCGTGGCTGAGCATCACCAGGCCAGGCCCCGGCGCCAGCGTCGCGCGGAGGTGAGCAGGCGGCACAAGCGCTCCGCAAACGCGTTCGCGGTATAGAACGGCGTCTCGGTCGCCATGCGAGCGGGCGTGTTGCAGCGGGGGAAGGCCGTTCGCCGGGCGGAGCTGTGCGGGTCGCCGGGCGCGAGCGGCGGCGCGTGGTCAGCGCGACGCGGCATTGGGCGCGGTGGCGGGGGCGCCGGTGCAGGGGGACGCCGCGAGGTCTCGCGGGGGAATCGCTACGTGGACAGGTGTGGGCGTGACGCGTGACGCGGGCACGGGTTAATGAATGACTTGTTGCCCGCAAATTGCATCGTTGCCCAAAAAAGGTACAGGGGGTCGCGATATAGTGCTACCCTGTGTCAGTGGGCTGAAAACGGCACTATATCGAACCAGGCACAGTATGATAATGAGATTTACGGCTTTTTGCAGCCATTTCCTTGCATCACTGCTCGAAAAAAACCCCTCGCAGGACGCCATCACTCATACTTACCATCTTGACTACAGACTCAAGTCTAATCAAGCATTTATGTTAGGCTAAAAGCTGTAGATCCAGGGCGATCGCTGGCAGAATTAGATTCCCATATAGGTGTTGTCTAATTCTGCAAGCTGTCACCCCCCCAATCGCAGAATCTCCCTTTATGTTATTAGTAGCTGCCGAGCCGTCGCATTACTTCCTCCTTTTTCGCAGCCATAAATGCCAGCCTACACTTTTGCAGATGTCCAATTGCATCGTCGACCTTGCCTTTTTCCGCCATACTCTCATAGTCTCTATTCGAGCTAGCAACTGCATACTATCTTTCCGTGGCGGCAGTGGCTCTCGGGCAGTTCGTCCATCCAACTGCCTCTCTGGAGACCCTTCATTTTTGGCTCAAAATTCGTGCCACCCGCAGAAGGGTAGCACTATATCGGAGCTGGCACTAACAAAGATGGCACTATATCGCGACCCCTCCTGTACATGGCCCTCTCTGTCTACTCTCGCAAACCTGAAGGTAACGGTACCCGAAGGGTACTGTTACAGGGCTTTGTACTGTACTACTGTACTGTACAGTCATCCCTTGATTGAAGGAACCTTGTGTAAGGAATTCCTTGTTAAAAGACGTCCGAGGGCGTCCACCATGCCCGTGGTATCATTTTTGACCGTACCAGAGCCATTACTTCAATCTCTTGATGTAAGGAAAATTCAGTATAAATCCGATTCCAGAAAGCGTCATACAAATGCCTTTAATGTCACATTTACACTTTCAATAAGGAATCTACTGTACTACTGTAATACTGATGGACAAGCCCCTGCAGTCCCTTGAAGCTCCCACTACTGGCGTAAAAGTCATGTTTGTGCGTCGCGAGTCGCGACGCACACGCGACTCGCGAGTGGTGGTTTGGGTTTGGGGTCCGGTTGTCTTTTTATTTTTTCTCTAAATTATTCACCTGTGCGTGTCTTTCTCACTCAGGGCCTCCACCCTTCCTTCCACGTTTGATAGCCGCCAAGCTTCCACTTGGAAGCTTGCGCGGAACAACAAAGAAACCCTTGAAATTTCAACTAAAATCTAGTGCTAAAAATCAAACGTTAATCATGCCTCACACAGCGAGAGCAGCCTTACTAAACTCACGATGTGCCCACAACGCAGCGACAATCCGCTCAACAGCCGCCTTCTTCTTTGACGAGCATAGGAAATCGCTCCACCCTGAGTGCCTCTTTCCGCGAAGAAGTCACACGAACATTCCTTCACGGAAGAACAAGCGAAAGCACATCAGCTCACCCTACTGACCCACACGAACGTCGCCACTGTTTCCGCTTTCGTCGACAACGACAAGAGTGCCACGCGCTGAACGCGGCCTTCAACCTTCGCGTCCCTGTTTTTCTAACAGCCAGTGCCGTTCTCACGCATAACACACTCTTAACACACTCCGCACCTCACCAACTTGTCTTTTGCTATTCACAAAAAAATGCAGGAAAGCTTCCGGCAAGAGACGGGACCAAGTAGAAGACGGCGAGAGAGACGGTCTCCCGATGTGTTCATAAGCCATGCTGGCCCAGACAAGCTATTCATCGCACGTCCCCTTTCCGAGAAATTGCAAGCTCAAGGTTTAAATTGCTTCCTCGACAAAATCTCGATGGAGCCCGGGGACTGCGGACGGGATGAAATGACGAAGGCTATGGAGTCTGCGAAGGTCGGTGTTTTCATTCTTTCTCCCGAGTTTGCAGCTCGAAAATGGACAATGAGGGAACTGCGGTGCTTCCTGCGCCGACGCAGAGAAGCGATAAGCAGTGGGATGCCGCCACCGACACTGATGCCGGTGTTTTACAGATTAACTATTCGTGAATGCAGAGAGTTGGAGCCCAATCGGTACTCGGATGATGAAGGAAATAATATTTTTCAAGTTGAGAAGTTTTTTAGCGAGGAACGACAGCGCGAAGCGAGCACGGATACGGTGATGAGAGAGCTACAAGAGTTGGCAGATATCACTGGAATAGAAAATAACGAAAACGCAACGAACCTGCTGGAAGATGAATTCAGCCATGATGCAAGGGAACATCTTGTGAAACGAGTATCTCGGTGGGTGAAAAAGAAAAGTGAGGAGCAAGAAGCCGACCGCTTTCATTATTCCACGAGGGATAGGGAGCTGCGTCAGATTGGGGAGCGGGTTGCTTTCGAGCCAAGAGAGACAGAAGGGAAAGAAGCACTTGACGCAGTGCGATCTATGGAGCTGTATGAGCGCGCCATCGAGAATGGTGAGGACGTCGTTGCGATGTTTAATCTCGGTCTTTTGCTCTCAGAAGGTGCCGAAGGAGTAGAGCGCAACGCGGTGAGATCAGTGGAGCTGTATGAGCGCGCTATCGAGAAGGGTGAGAACGTCGATGCCATGGTTAACCTCGGTAATTTGCTGAGACAAGGTGGCGAAGGAGTAGAGCGTAACGCGGTGCGATCAGTGGAGCTGTATGAGCGCGCTATCGAGAAGGGTGACCACGTCGTTGCGATGCTTAACCTCGGTGTTTTGCTCCAAGAAGGTGGCCAAGGAGTAGAGCGTGACGCGGTGCGATCAGTGGAGCTGTATGAGCGCGCTATCGAGAAGGGTGAGAACGTCATGGCGATGAATAACCTCGGTAATTTGCTGAGACAAGGTGGCGAAGGAGTAGAGCGTAACGTGGTGCGATCAGTGGAGCTGTATGAGCGCGCTATCGAGAAGGGTGACCACGTCCTTGCGATGTTTAACTTCGGTGTTTTGCTCCAAGAAGGTGGCGAAGGAGTAGAGCGTAACGCGGTGCGATCAGTGGAGCTGTATGAGCGCGCTATCGAGAAGGGTGACCACGTCGATGCCATGAATAACCTCGGTTTTTTGCTCCAACAAGGTGCCGAAGGAGTAGAGCGTAACGCGGTTCGATCAGTGGAGCTGTATGAGCGCGCTATCGAGAAGGGTGAGAACGTCGGTGCCATGGTTAACCTCGGTTTTTTGCTGAGACAAGGTGGCGAAGGAGTAGAGCGTAACGTGGTGCGATCAGTGGAGCTGTATGAGCGCGCTATCGAGAAGGGTGAGAACGTCGATGCCATGAATAACCTCGGTAATTTGCTCCAACAAGCCGAAGGAGTAGAGCGCAACGCGGTGCGATCAGTGGAGCTGTATGAGCGCGCTATCGAGAAGGGTGACCACGTCGGTGCCATGGTTAACCTCGGTAATTTGCTGAAACAAGGTGGCGAAGGAGTAGAGCGTAACGTGGTGCGATCAGTGGAGCTGTATGAGCGCGCTATCGAGAAGGGTGAGAACGTCGATGCCATGGTTAACCTCGGTGTTTGGCTCCAACAAGGTGGCGAAGGAGTAGAGCGTGACGCGGTGCGATCAGTGGAGCTGTATGAGCGCGCTATCGAGAAGGGTGACCGCGTCGATGCCATGAATAACCTCGGTTATTTGCTGAGACAAGGTGCCGAAGGAGTAGAGCGTGACGCGGTGCGATCAGTGGAGCTGTATGAGCGCGCTATCGAGAAGGGTGACCACGTCCTTGCGATGCTTAACCTCGGTGTTTGGCTCCAACAAGGTGGCGAAGGAGTAGAGCGTGACGCGGTGCGATCAGTGGAGCTGTATGAGCGCGCTATCGAGAAGGGTGAGGACGTCGATGCCATGAATAACCTCGGTTTTTTGCTCCAACAAGGTGCCGAAGGAGTAGAGCGCAACGCGGTGCGATCAGTGGAGCTGTATGAGCGCGCTATCGAGAAGGGTGAGAACGTCGATGCCATGGTTAACCTCGGTGATTTGCTCCAACAAGGTGCCCAAGGAGTAGAGCGTTACGCGGTGCGATCAGTGGAGCTGTATGAGCGCGCTATCGAGAAGGGTGAGGACGTCGATGCCATGAATAACCTCGGTTTTTTGCTCCAACAAGGTGGCGAAGGAGTAGAGCGTAACGCGGTTCGATCAGTGGAGCTGTATGAGCGCGCTATCGAGAAGGGTGACCACGTCTGTGCGATGTTTAATCTCGGTGTTTTGCTCCAACAAGGTGCCGAAGGAGTAGAGCGTAACGTGGTGCGATCAGTGGAGCTGTATGAGCGCGCTATCGAGAAGGGTGACCTCGTCGATGCCATGGTGAGACTCGGTCTTTTGCTCTCAGAAGGTGCCGAAGGAGTAGAGCGCAACGCGGTGAGATCAGTGGAGCTGTATGAACGCGCTATCGAGAAGGGTGAGGACGTCGATGCCATGGTTAACCTCGGTAATTTGCTGAAACAAGGTGGCGAAGGAGTAGAGCGTGACGCGGTACGAGCTGTGGCACTGTATGATCGTGCAATGGCGGAAGGAAATTCCGGTAACGCGACTTGCAATCTTGCGATGATGTTGAGGGACGGAGCGGAAGGGGTGGAGCGCAATGCGGTGCGTGCGGTGGAGCTGTTTGAGATGGACATCAAGGAACGGAAGCAGAGCAAGTCAATGGTGTGTCTTGGAAACATGATGCGAGACGGGGCGGACGGGGTGGCCCGCGACACGGATCGAGCGATACAGTTGTACGAGATGGCGGTCGAGAAAGACAACAACGCGGAGGCGGTAGCCCAACTTGCGGCGTTGCAGCGGGACAGATCAGACGGCAGTACGCGGGACGAGGGTGAGTGAGAAGTTCTCACGCCCCCGCCTTCCCCCGCCTTCTCTGTTCTCACTGAGAACAGAGGAAGGCGGGGGCGGGATGGAAGGCGAGGGCAGTGTCGGGAGAGGTACAGTACCACATGGATAGGCGGCGTAATGTAACACATTTTTGGTGTAATTGTTTTGGTTGTAATTATTATGGTTGTAATTATTATTAAAATATTAAAATATTATATATTATATATGACAACAGTAACACGTGTATTATAGTGCATTCGTCATCGCCGCGAGGGCCTTCTCCTTCAGCCGGAGAGGAAGACAGGCAAAAGGGAGGACGACAGGCAAAAGGGAGGACGACAGGCAAAAGGGAGGACGACAGGCAAAAGGGAGGACGACGGAGCGGGACGGCAGAGTTGTGGGCGAATCTCCGAAACCTGTGGCCAACGGCGACTCGGTGTTAATCGAAAACACTCATCTGTACGCTAACGGTACTCCGTTTCCGGTACTCCGTTTCCAGTAAAGGCAGAGCAGCCGACTTTCCTTACCCGAAAGCACAGCACGGGTCGCCCAGTTTAGCAGATCCCACAGTCGGCCTCCGACTGCTCTGCCGCACCGGCTTGCCGCTCGCCTCGTGACCGTGACCGCAGCAGCCTCAAGCAGGGAAAAGCAATATAACATCCTTAACACCGCGTGGCAACACTCCCGCCGACGCCCCCCAAAATCGGGTCCCTACCCACAGATCCTTCTCGATCTCATTGCAGATATTTCGAACCTCCACGCCCGCCGCCCCCACGCACACCATCCTCGTCTACATGTCTACATGGCTCCGTGACCCACCCCCTGCCGCATGGCTTTCGCCGTCTCGCCGCCGACCCGGCGCGCCCGTCACGTGCCGCGATCTGCATGCCGGGCGCGGCCGCTGCGGCGCGTGGCGCTGCGCGGCTGCGCGACGCAGCAAAACATCGCCCCCGCGCACGCAGTGCTGCGCCGCGCGGCCCACTCGCAGGGCCTGGACGTGGCGCGGCTCAACACCCTCGTGCGGCTCACGGATCTGCTGCTGAGCGAGAGCAAGCGGTACAACCTCACGGCGATCCGCACGCGCGATGCCGTGCTTCTTAAGCACGTCGTGGACGCGCTGAGCCTGCTACCGGCGCTGGATGCGGAGGCCGCGGCCGCTGCCACCGGGCTGCGCGTCGTCGATGTCGGCACGGGTGCGGGGTTACCGGGGCTCGTCCTGGCCATCGCGAGGCCGCAGTGGGACGTTGCGCTGCTCGAGGCCGCGCGCAAGAAGACGCGCTTCCACGACATCGTGGAACGCGAGCTGGCCCTGCCCAACGTGACGTCCGTGTGGGGGAGGGCGGAGGAGGTCGGGCAGAGTAAGATGCATCGGGGACGGTATGACGCGGTCGTGGCACGGTGGTTGGCGGAAATGCGCGTTTGCTGCGGACTGTGCGTGCCGCTGGCAAAGGGGGCGGGGGTGCGTTTGTCACGCAAAAGAGCGTGGGCGCGGGCGCTGAGGAGATCGCCGCCGCGAAGAAGGCCATCAGAAGGCTGGGCGGGAAGGTGGAAGGTGTGCGCGAGGCGTGGCCGTGGGAGTGGATGCAGGGGCAGGGGGAAGAGGCGGAAGAGGTTGACGGAAGGAAGAAGTGTATTGTGGCTGTACGAAAGGTGAAGGCAACGCCAGTGGCGTTTCCGAGGTTGCCGGGGGTGCCGAAGAAGACGCCTTTGTGAGATGGCGAACAGGTTTTCGAGGAGAGAAAGGCGTCGGGAGAACGGAGAGAGGAAAGATGTCGGTTGAGAGATGTGGCAGGGAATAGGAGCGCGTGTTGGGTGAAAAGCACATCGAGCATTGCAAGGGGCGCACATGAATGTCGTGCGAGAAGAAGAGCGCAAGCGCGTTGCGAAAGGCACAGTTCGCTATGGAAATATGACATACGAAGTAAGAAGTTGCAGAGCGGCCCCGATCGAGAGTTGTGACGGCATTGAGAATTGGTTTATCTCGAGACATTGTTTCGCTGCCGTTCCCCTCCTCCTTCGTGCCCCTCCTTTCGTACCAAGCAGCGGCCTGCCAAGTCTCTGCCATCCGACAACGTCCTTCCCTCTCCCTTTACGGAACGACGGCGTCGTCACTCGATCCAATGAAGAACACCGTCCCTGCAAGGGGCATTGGGTACCATGTGAGAGATAAGCACTAGTGCCATAAAACACTTGTCAGGCTCCGTCAAAATAATTACCAAATTGCCCCCTCGGGGAAGGGTACGACACGTAAAAAAAAAAGCTAAAAAAAAAGCTAAAAAAAAAGCGCTCGCATTTACTTGTGTGTGTGTGTGTCTCTTCTCTCCCGCGTTTCCCGTGTCACAGAGTCTGCATAAAATTTACAAGGCCATGAGCGCCCTTCCCACGCGCCCGCACATGTTTCGCTCGCTTGAGCCCCGCGACATCCGTGTTCCGCTAGAGCCTCGCTCGATTCCAAATACATGCGCATTTGCACGACGGTATGCAGCACATAGGGGTTGATGTTGGACAGACTAATGACCGGGTCCAGAGGCAGTCGACGCAAGTTGTTCCGCGAGATAGGTGCAATATCAGTCAATGTCTGGCATTGCATTCGCAGCAAACGATCAAGATCCAGTTGTCAGAAGTGAAGACATAGATGTCGATATAGGTATGGAGAAGTCAGGGGCTCTAAAGACAAGAAGAAAGGAAAGTAAAGAAAAGGCTGGATCGCACTTGTGGAGGTTTCCTGTGAATTGGAGATTTGCACCACTCAAGTTGGGCTCCAGGCTTCCCCATACAATACCCTTGGGTACTGCTTTCCCTCCAGCGCAGTTCCACCCCGACATGTCCACCACGTATCTCTCTCCTGTAACATGTTCAGTTACAGGAGAGAGACGACCGGGTGCGACGCGGCGGTGGAGGGGCGAATGAATTGTTCAATGACACGTGTGAAGAGCGGGGAGACAAGATATGGCGAGTAACGTGAGGAAAAGCGGGTGCTGCAGTCGTGCACGGCTGCTGCGTACAAGTATGTGTTGGCATGCTTTCCCTTTTGCAAGCGAGTGCGGGAGGTACTTACACGTGTACACAGCTCCACCGGTACTTAACACCGCCGTTGCTCGTCCCACAGTAAACACGACCAAGGTCTTTGAGTCGCGAGGCCGAGGGAATGTTGCATTTGAAGTGGACTAGTGCTTGCGGCGCTGTATGACGGGACGGGGGCGGTCATTTGTCGGCGTGCGTCCGGGCGAAATATCTTGTCCTACCAATCGGTGCGGCGTTAGCCCGCGTCCGGCGGGCGGGGGGAATGGAAGCCGGGGGCTCTGCCGCCCTCCGGAGTGCGGCCGCGGAAGGGAGGTAGGGTATCTGCGCTCAGCTGGCGGCGGCTACGCACTCGCGCCGACGCGTCGCGCGGGTCGCGCGGATCGCGGGTGTGTTTCTGGCCAATCCGCCGGGCGCAAGGCGCTTCCCGCGCCCGTCATGCATTCGCGAGACGCTGCTGCGCGCGGCGCGTGACTTGGCGGGGGCGGGTGCGCGGCGGGCCTGGCGGCGGGCGCGCGCGCGGGTTTGGGAAGCAGCGGCTGTGCAGGGGTGAGCGTGCTGACGCGGGCCGCGGCGGCGGGTCTCGAGGGCGATCTGGGAGGGGCGGCTAATCCCCGCTAATCCCCTAAGCGCGCCGCGTTCTCCCTGGTTGTAAGTAAGGTTTTTTATCATACGCGATATGCACCGCGGCGCGCAGGGCTGCCGGCGGCCACGTGTGGCGGCCCGCGCGCCAGTGGAGGGCGTGTCAGGCCTTGTCGGCGCGGCGTCTGGCGAGCCGATTGGCGAGGTGGGCGCCCCGGCCCGCGCGAGCCGGGCGGACGCGGTCGCGAGATGGCGCGCGGGGCGGGGTGCCGGCGTGGGGCCGACGGGGAAGGGGAGAGGGTTGCCCGGGCCGGCGGGAGAGGGAGAGCGCACGGGTCGGAGGGGGCGCGGAGGCAGGGGCACACACGGAGGCGGAGGGACGGGGAGGGAGACAGAGACAGAGACAGAGAGCTGACTAGCAGCACGGACAGAGGTGGCGTACGGAAGACACATGTGCGGACATCTTTTATTCTGGCAGGCGAGCGGGGGTGGGGGCCGTGAGAGAGGCGACTCGGCCGCTTGCGGAGGAGGTACGCGGGTCGGAAGGAGGATTCTAAACTATTAAACGGTGGGCGGCGGGGCGGGAAGGGAG
>NW_005178983.1:0-24513 GCF_000350225.1 Chondrus crispus
GGGGATGATGGGAGGGTTTCTGTTTGGGGGGAGGGGGTGCGGTGGATCGGGGTTTGGCGGAGCGGAAGTATGATGAAATGGGGGGGGGACTTCGTGAGATTGGCATGTGCGCTCGTGCGGGGTGTGAAGGAGGTGGGTATTTGGACGTGGTACAGTCCTCGGTGTAGTTTGGCGGTGGTTATAATGGAGGAAGGAGGTGGGGGTGGGAGGCGACGGCAAATATATGCCTTGTCTTTTTGAAAAATTGTGTCGACATGGGAGGATAGTTGTGGGATGGAAAGCAGATTATGTTTGATGTGGGGTGTCACAATGGCTCGGCGGAGTGGGATGGAGGCCGGGTGGGCCAGGTTGGTGCGTGGATGTAGGGTCACTGGTCCCTGATGAGATATGGGGGAGGGGGAGCCGTTGGCGGTTAGGGTGGAGCCATAGGAAGGGGGCATGTGGGGGGGTGCAGTACGGAGGTGTGTGGGGAACGCAGCAGAGTCAAGTACGTACGATGTGAGGGGCGACTGCGGGGTGGCGTCGGGATTGGTATTCCACTTGTTGGTGTGGTATTGGTGTTGTGGGGACGTGGGGCGAGTCGGGGCCTGTTGCCAGTTGGCGTGTGTGGGGCGGATCGGGGATTGTGGCCATTTGGCGTGGGTGGAGGGGCGTGGACGGTTGAGGGCTTGTTGTTGAAGTGCACTGTGGTGAACATCTTCTCGCATTTTTGAAATGCATTCGTCCGTGTCGTGTGATGGGGTGCCGTGGTAGGAGCACCATTTGCCGCGCCAGTGGTTGGGGCGGCGGGCGTTGCGGTTGCCGCGGGGAGGGTTGTACTGGCGTTGCGGGCAGGGTTGAGGTGGGTGTGCTTGGTAGGATAGTTGGGGTGTTTGCCTTGACAGATAGTTTTCTGCGTGGAGTAGGTGTGCTTCTATCTGTTCGATGGAGAGAAGGCTAGATTGTGCATGGAGGGTGAGAGCGATCGGGTTGTAATCCGGGTGGTCACGTAAGCCATCCAGGAGAAACTGTGCAGTGGTGCCTTTTTCCTGTATGCCAGGATAGTTGACGGCACGCATCCGGGTCCGTATGTTCTTGTGGAGTGTAAGGTATTCGATCATAGAGGTGCCGGGGTGCAGGGTTGTCTCGCGAGCGAGGGCTGTCAGCAGGTAGGGGGCATTGCTGGAGTTTGCGGTGGTAATCTCGTGGAGTCTGTTGCATAAATCGTAAGGAGAGAGAAGGAGGTCGTCGTCAGAGAGGAGGGGTCGAACTTCTTCGGACAGACTGTGGAAGATAAGGGCAAGGGCAAAGCGTTTCTGGCGTGTGTGAGATCGGATGTCTTCTGTGTCAGTGGGGAGGGGAGGGTTGTTGTCCAGGTGGCCGTCGCAATTGTTGATGGAGGCTACGAGGATCAGGTTGTTGTGCCAATAGTTGAAATTGGTGAGTGTCAGTTGAGTGACGGAAATGCGGGGACCGTCAGATGTGGGCGGGGATGCCATGGTGGGTGGATGATTGGTGGTAGTTGGGGATGTGGAGGGGGGGTAGTAGGTCAGGGATAGGGGGAGAGTCTCAGAAGAAGAAATGGTTGGTGTGGGGGATGTGCGGATCGGCCGTGGGCCAGTTTTGGCGGTTGTGTGATGCGATGATCGGCCGTGGGCCGGTTGGTTGTGGGGGGATCAAGGGGGAATGGAGAGGGTGGGCAGTGGGAGCGGGAAGAAAGAAAAGGAAGGGCCTATAACCTGTAGGAGAGACTCAAGACCTTGGGGTCGACTTTACTGGGGGCATGAGCGACGACGGTGTTAAGTACGGTGGGAGTGCTATGTACACGTGTAAGATACGACAGAGATGGAGTTTGTTTTCACGACGCAGCTCACTGTCGTTTGTGGCTTGCGGAGGGTGGAAGGGGGAGTGGGTGAAAAAAAAAGAGAAAAGGGTGGAGGGTTTTTTTTCTTTGAGCTACTCAGTCGGTGACCACCTGCTGGCCTGGCGCTTACATGATGCAAATCGTGATGCATGGGGTTGTTTTCCAAGGTTCTAATACCTGAAAAAAAGCAATGAAAAATAGGTTGAGGTAACGGTCATCACCTTGGCGGCAAGAGAGCGACCGCCAATTGGCCTTCGATAGAGAATTCTTCGAGGACTTTGGGATGGAAAGCGCCAGACAACTCCCTCTCACTTTCTTAAAATTCAGTTTTGAGGCAAGAAAACGACACTCAAGAGTAAGCTGCTTTCAGATCTGCGTTCTTATTACGAAATGGCCATTTCGTTCGCTCGCAGTCCGCCCTGAAAACATGCTACACAGCGAAGTGTGCACACCGCCGTTTTCATCTTCCCGAGACTCCATTATCTCCAGCACCGTCTTCTCTCCATTTTGTGTCCTTCACAGATCTGGTGCATTTACATATCCAGTGGTGGAACTACTCTCATTTCCCGCAGAGCTCTGAAAAGCGAGCAAACGTTTTGAATAATTCCTTTTGGGCTCTATGGACAGTCACGTGCCCATAACAGTCATCAACATGCCTCTCAGGGGGGACAACAGCATTTATCGGTACTATAAGGTGCGTTTGCAATCGCCTGGAACGCTCCAGCATCGTGAGTTTTTACTTTCTTGGGCATTGGCAGACAAGATGTGGAGGGGCTATTGCAGAACAAGCTTACAAGATGGGCAAAACGACGGCTCACTGCGGTCTGTTATGGTAGCGAACGGAGATGAAATGCCCGGGGCCTCCTCTAGTTCCTTTCAAGCCGTACTTTTACAGGCTCTAGAGCGGAAAATGAGATTAAACTCGTTTATAACTTCATGGATTGTAACACCTTCATTGTATGCTCTGTGGCGCTGTACAAGTATGGTAGACACGGAACTCTTTGCAGATTGCTCCAATCACAGCGATGTACTGGAAGCGTACTGCAGCGCTGATGTGGAAGATGTCCAATTAGGTTCCAAAGGCACATGGGAAAGCAACGAGGAGATAGTTGAGGGCGGCGCAGCAAATCCTCCATTCGAAAAAGAGTTAATTAACGAAGTATTACTGAAGTTTGAGAGAGGAACTACGAGAACAACACCATTCTGCAGATGTGCACTACTTCCACTTTCGAATAGGTATAAAGTGATGTCGCATTTACACAAGTTAAACTCAGAAGGGCATCTTTTAGTGACTATTCCTCCAGGCTGCATTCCGTTCCAAAACGAGCAAGTCCTCGTTTCAGGCGACCGAGTCAAGCCTAAGCCAAACATTTACCACACTGTCGGACTGTTTGTTTGGTCCAATCGGGAGTCTCTCATGAAAAACCCACCGCCTCAAGATGTCCAAGAAATGTACTTCGTATGGACCCGCTATGCTTTATGCCAATCAGAAAAGGTCGATATACACAACGAGGCGTTTCTGCGGGCATTCCCGCTAGAGCTCCCGGGAGATTATTCTGCCTTAGACGATTTTGCCACATATCTTTCTAATTAATATGCATCACAAAGAGAATGGACATTCCGCACTCGTGAGCAGTCACGAAGCTAATCGACTTCTACGGCAACTTAAGCTGGACGACCAAACACCGCGGCAAGCCGAGAAGTAGGTTTGACAGAAGTAGAAGATGTTAGAGCTGTACTTCGAAAGTTTAAGGTTCATTTCTAGACCGCGGCATAAAGCGCCATCATAAATCCGTACATCCATTCTGATCCCGAAAACTGCCTCTGCATTCTGCAGTACCATATCTCGACTCGTTTTGAGTCTTGTTTCTACAGTACATCATTCTATATCAAGTGCTCACTGTTCCAAACATGTGAACACACTTTGTCTTTGTTTTGTTTCCCTTTGGAACCACGCCATTTCCTTGTCCTTGTTCGTGCATTACGTCAGAAGCATTTGTGGTCTTAACGGAATCACACTCCCAAAACATCGGCTGCTACAATTGCTCCTCGTATGACCACGACATACAGTATCCCCTTCCGCTCTCACTTCTTTAATCCGTTTCTTCCCGATGTGGCGGCTTGTCGAAAATTCCAGTCTTTCCCCTACTGCCTAGCTACGCTCCATTCGCCATCTTTACATAGTCCCCTACAATCTCCAATTGACCCTTAAACGTTTAGAGTAAAGCGCTCACATCTTCTAGTTCTGTCAAATCTATTTCTCCAGACGAAGAGCTCTGCGAACTGGAAGCACCAAAGATTTGAACAACGTCCCTGGCAGATTGGTTGCCATCTTCATCGTCATTCTCCACTAGCTCTACCTCCACTTCTGAGGCCAGGGGCCCAGTATTAACGGACCTTTCCGCACCATGTTCAGAGAGTGAACTCTGAGCGATACAGTCAATTATTTCTAGTTCATGTCTCGTTTTAACTCTGTTGCTACAAATAAATTCATTGCATTGACATCCTATGCACTTCTTACCCTTCTTGTTACAGAGGCAACGTTTCGTAGAGCAGTCTCCCTTGCAGCGGCAGAACTGTACTGCACAGGAAATATTCCTCTGAGTACGATAAAGACAGTCCACATCCTCCAACAGCACGCCCCCATCATTTTCATATCCATAAGTGGGACTGCACCCACCTACACGAGATGGTGAAAGGTCCTTTGACTCGGACTCGCCCCAATATTTAAAAACCACGAACTGTGCCCTCTTGGCATGTAACATCAAATGTCCAACAGGTGGTAGGAGTTCGTTTGAACAGGTTGCCGAATCTGCAACAAAATTGCGCACGTCTCGCTGCCATAGTGTCGACCCAACAGAATGCTCTGACACGAACACCTCTTTTTTCAACACCTCAACATCTTTAGAGCCCTTCAAACCGCTTCGAACTTGAGTGCATAAAAAAGCCATTTTGCTCTTGTACTGTAGAGAATTGCAAAGAACTCTGATGCCGCGTTTGAAAAGGAACACCAAACAAAAATATAGTGCAAACTGGTCGACATTCTGCTCAGCAGGAGTGCTCAGTCCTCCTAAATGCTGTCTAAACCAAACAAAGGCCATTAAGAATACCTCATGATCTACTCCATATATATACGGCAAATAGTCTGAGCCTGCCAGATTGTACACCAGAGCAGACGCTTCTCCGGTTAACTCTGCCTTACGAAGCACTCTCCTTGCCTCATCAACGTCATGAACAGTGTCATTCAGCACATGCTTTATACCCAAGCCATAAAGCTGTGGGTTGCACATCATAATCATGAACACATCTGTGTCATCTGATACTATCACAGAAGCACAATTTCGAGTGCATGACGAGCTACCCCTTGACGACTTCCAAACACTTAACTCCTGCACGACATAATTCGCCACCACTGTTACGAACCTGGTTTCTGACTCTCCGTGACTAATGTCCATTTCGCCGATTTCCGTCCCTCCATCTGTTCTAAAAATCAAGCACTTTGTTCTGGGAATGATAAAAAGATCATCACAAACTGCCTGCCCTTCTGCAACGCTTTTCTTTTTAAGCATCACGGAACCCTTCAGAATATTGTCGCAGTCTGGCGTATGCCTTCTTGGAATGTAGTCCCTCGGAGCGCAATTGCTGAAATCTCCTTGAAGGGAAAACATCCCACCGTGTAAATACACACAGGGCTTGAACTTTGTCTTATAGTTCGACTCACTCATAACGTCGAATGCGGCAATCGCAGCACAAAACAAATGGAGTGAAGCAAGCTCGTCTTTGTACGACCTGTCACTTAGGAGAGTTGACCACGGCACATTTAGGTTGTCTAGAAAGTCGAGTCTGTTAACTGTAGTGCTCATATTATAGCCCTCATCGCCGGTACGGGAATTTAACTTGCTCCTGCCGGCATCTCTGCGTCTCTGCTCGGCTACTTTGTGAGTAATCACTCGCGATGGGTCGTCAATGTGCAAATGTATCTGATGCAAGTATTTTGCCCTTGATCCCTTCAGCCACGGCCGCAGGATAGTTCTCATTTTTCCTGTTACAATTTCCAGCAGTGACGTCCCTCTGTCGCCTTTGTCCCCCCTGTAATGAAGTGCGTTCATAATATCTATTTGAATAGAGAAGTATGGCTCGAAGGTGGCTTCATAAAGGCTGCGGGACACGACAACATTGTCATCAGTCAATGTTAATAAGCCATTCCACGGATATACTATCTCTCGGTTGTTTCTAGTACAGTACTTCAGAAAGCGAGATTTGCTTCCATGTTTTATGGTACCAGTGAAATCGACAAAGCAATCTGCAAGTGGCGTTATGAGGTGCCGCGATTGATGAAGCTCGTCCCATCTCAAGCGCACTTCATCTATGGCCTGCTTATTACCAGCCTGAATTGCTTTTCTCTCCTCCAAGTACAGGGCATCTTTAAACTTAGAAATAATGCGCCTCCGTTCCGTGACAACTTTTACGAAACCAGCTTTGTCCTTGGGCCTTTCCATGGTTCTGACAGTTGTACCCATTACCATGCTTGAGTTTGGTATCTCGCCTTTCCCTTCAAGAACGGCAAAACCGTTATTCTTTGCCATTGATTGAGCAGGTGTCAGTACTCTTCGACGCTTGGTCCACTTCTTAAATTTCGCCCCGTCAAAATAAGTACTTCTGTCTTCATCTGTAAGGTTCCCAAACAACTCTGGGAAGAGTACTGATGCGTGGAGCTTCGCTGTATCACGCCCTAGTTTCCATATGTCAAAGAGTCTTTTCTGGTCATTGGCCAAGGTCATTCTCTGTTTTTGGACGGCGAACACGTTTGTCAACCACTCTGATCCGCGATGCTCCGGGTTGAGGAATCCGCATTCCCTCATTAAGTGCAGCATCCTAGCCACTGTTTTCCACTGACAAGCGTTCTGGTCGTACTCTTTCAGTGGACCTGTCCCCTCACCCCCATCTATATTTGCAAGTTTAGACCCAATAGAGCGAGAAGCACCTGTCATATATCTGCACAGTGAGCGGCACAGTGAGACAGGCATTAACCAGGCAGCGGAATTCTGTAAGTGCTGCAGCAAGTTCACACTTAAGCCCTTCAAATGTCTTACAATTAGCATTTCTAACGCCTCATCCAGGTGCACATATGTCCAGCCACGAGAATCCTGCCCGACCCTTCCAGTCCCTGTAAAACTCAACAGTTTCATGACGCTGCGACCGGGTTGCTTAGTGAAAAGGTCTTCAGCTACAACGGTTGGAATTATACTCCTCATGAAGGCATGATGTACTGCTAACTCCTGGTATTTAAGATGGCCAGAGGAGTGCAATATGGTATGATGATGAAACCAAAAAGCCTCATTCAAAGCAGTGTGGCCTGTGCGAGAAAATACGTGAAAGCCAACCGTCGGGATCAAACATCCTAGAAGAATTGTCTTCACGAAATGCAAGCCATTTGGTCCACCACAAAACTTTTTCTCCAGCTCCTTCCGCAGTACGGCTCCGACCTCTATAGCTTCAGCAGTTACCAAGTCCGTTGTTTGATCATAAACAGAACCGCAGGGCTTCTGCTTATTATCACTGTTGCTCCATGCGTCCTTTTTCGCATGAAATGATGCGACAGAGTCACTTGAAACCTGTTTCTTGCCCGTCTTTTCGTGCAATGCTGTAACGCGCCTTGCGACTCCTTCATCCTCCATACAAACCATGTCTGTAATATGGATAATCATAGCACACGCTAAGTTGAACAGAACTGCGCGGTTGTTGCGAGCGTGTGAATGGCTGATGAAGTTTTGCGCTTGACTGGGTGACAGCCCAGAGCAATTTGCCATCTCCTCACCACCAAGACCACTCAACATTTCTTTGCAAATAGAGTACAATATTTGTTTCTCTGCATGAAAAAAGCCTGGGAATGGAATAAGCCATTCATGTAGGTCCACTTTCTCCCGCGTACGATTTTTTCGGGCAGCTCTCCATGACTCTACCCAAAGTGTCATGAACATTTTATGGGACGGCTGGTCACCAGCAAGCACGACGTATCTAGGGCATCCGTGTTGACCTGGTCTGACAGATTCTTCTATGAGTTGCAAAAACCGCCTCGCCGTTAAAATGTCTGCAGCCGAATCTTGACTAATCTCAACGTAGACTACATGTTGATCGAACAACGATTCAGTTCCCAAATTCTTTCCCCCATGCGGTTTAAAACAGGAAAGCATGAGGGTCCTGAAGTTGACAGGCCGGTGATGCATCAACGAGTCAAGACCTTCACGTGTTCCCGTGTTGTATTCGGCATTTGCACCTTCGAGTCCCCCAAGCAATTGTCTGCGATACAAAGAAGACATGCCAAGCACAACAGACTGGAACTGTAGAATTATCGCTTCATGCTCTCGATTTGAAAGACTGTCCGTAAAATTTTCACGACTTCCCAGCCGTTCCATACTTCTCCATGACGATTGGCGCTGTCTCTTCAGTTCTATTTCATTCCGCCAACCTTCTGATTTTCCTCGCACGCGCTTTCTACTCTGTCCTTGCAGTAAGGAACCATTTACTTTGGGCATTGCCTTGCCGTCCACCTTGACCGCGTGTAGTGGTTTGATATCCCAATTATCAAATTGGAAAGTAGGAATTACCACTTCATCCATCTCACTCACATCCCACCGTCCACGACGCTCCCGCTGCGCTATCAATTCTTGACGATACTTTTCCGTTCGGTTGTACGACACGAACAGACCAAGAGCGTTTAACACACTCACAAATGAAGGGCTTACCTCGCATATGCCAGCAATAGAGACACTGATAGTGAAAGGGCCAGCAACGCCGTTTGTTCTGGAGAGGGCCATCTGCTCGATGACCTTCAAAACTCTGACGCTTATAAGTAAGTCTGACGTTGTATAGTTAGAACACTTTGAGTTAAGGCACTCTTCAATAGACGGAAGTGGTAAGGAGTAGGATCTGTTCGATACAGGAAAAACATCATGAAGTTGTTTGTTTGAGGCCTTTGCCACCAGATGCCAGTTGGCAATGCGTCTTTGCGAAGCCATGGACATCAGGACATCACTCCATAAAAGCGGTGGTATGGAAGAAATGACTCTTGATAGAGACCAGTTGCCGGTCCAAAAAGAATCCTTCTCCGAGATGAAATAATTCGCAACATCACCAAGCATAGTTCTCGTGTGTGCAGGGGACGGTCGGGTAAAGCCTTTTGTCGTGTTTGCATCGGAGGCAGCCATCTTTCCCAACATACTGTGCACTGATGTAGCGGGTATATAGCAACGGAGCTTGAAGCTCAGCTTATGTAAAATAATCCCCTTTCCTGCTAATACATTCTCAATCTTTTTCTGCAAGGTTCTGTTGTCTATTGGGGCATTTTGCATCACGTCAGTGCGGTCGCCAATCTTACAAAGACTTCGACGACAACTGCAGACATCTACGAATGGTACCATTCTTAGAATGTGACCGTCTATATTCAAGACGATGCAAGAAGACTTTAAAGTCATGGCAAGGCTTTTGACAGGACTGCTCTCTGGCCAGAATGTCTCTATCGAGCTTTCCTGCAGAGCATGTAGAATACACCGCACAAGTAGGCGGTCCACCACGCATGAAAGACTTTGAATAGATATGCTGGGTGCAGAGCAGTTGCGACCTTCGTTGACGATGTACAGACAACTTGAACAACAGTACTTGCCCATTACATCTGAAAGCTTTAAAGAACCATTGGTATGATTGTGTACAACTTCCTCCAGTTCTAAGTAGCTCTCGTTGCTTACAAGAGTAGCACTGTCGAACAACTTAATAGGCCGGAGTCTCATACTGTTCAATGATACATGCGAACAGCCCGAACCTCTGAAAACGCAGAAACCATCCTTACTTTCACCGGAATCAAATCGGGCCCTTCGAGAGACGTTTCTAGAATATCTGCTGTGATTCATATGCACGTAGCACAAGCGATACTCACGAGGATTGCGTAGCAGCTGCCAAAGTACTTTTTCGTCGCATTTACAGAGCCGCGTCATTTCCGATATCCATGTGGACTGCACACTTGGTGAACTCTGAAGGACGTTGTACAAAGTCCAGTCGCATGTTGGATTGCGAGTTCTTTCGCTATCAGATGAAGTGTCTCTCGATATTGTGGTAAGGCGTGGTTTTGTCTCGCAAATGATACATGTACGTGAAATCAGTTTTCTAGGGATTGCACGCACTCTTGTAGCCCATGCTTGCAATGCGCGACTTGACTGCCCCTTTCCGTACTTTCGTGGATTGATGATGATATGCCAACCATTTTTTTTGTCACGACACATTGTGCACAGATGGACGACATGGGAATGCGAGTCGTCAATAGATGCAAAGGGGTTTTCCAGATCATCAGTATATACTCTAGCCCGCACCGTGATCTGCTGAGGTGTAAGTCTGATCGGGAGGCTCGGTCTGCGCTTGTCCGCAGTGTTACAAGCAAAGCAGCTTTCAAGCGGTGGACCATCGCGCAAGCATGGATCCGCCGTTGCGATTTCCCGAGCCTCCATTATCCACCAGCCCACGCCTCGTTTTGGGCAGCAGCAAGCAAACTTGACAACGAAGAAACTAAGACGGGTGGGGAAGGCGCCGCTTGAGGAGGGAGTGCACAAGGGAGCTGCGAATGCCAAGTTTTCGGGATAACACAAAAATGTGCTCCCACGGCTTGTCGGTGAAACATTTTCTCACAACGCACACTTGACTCGGTACCCCACAAATTTATCATACATCCCAAATTGCATCATTTTTACAGGTGGTCACCGACTGTACTCGGAAAGCTGTTTAAGATATTTGCATGCTCGCACAACGCACCAATAGGGGGCTGCCCACTGCACCGCTTCATCCGTCAACCGACATTGAGCAACAACAATTGGCAGTGTCAGCGAGGCCGTCGATCTCCCACACCCCCAGATTCTCGGCCCTTTCCGCATCATCTTCATCAATCGCCGTCCACCGCACTTTCTCGACCGTGCTCCTCCGTCTTCGAATTCGTCCCTGCGCTCCACCTCTGCTCCCCGCTTGCTGACAATGCCCCGCCTCCGGCCCCCCGCCTCGCCCCCCGCCTCGCCCCCCGCCTCGCCCCCCGCCTTCCGTCCCTTTCACGCACTTCTTTCCCCTCGATTCGCTCGCCCGCTGCCTGACCGCTGCCTGACGTGGGTCCCGATTCAATTGCACTGACGTTCCTAACACTGGCGAAACAGCACACACTGGCAGCTCGCTTCCCCGCATTCACTTAAATACCATTCACCATGGCCGCCAACGCGATCCCGGATTTCTGGCTTGCCCCGTTTGTTTCCGATAATCGCTTTCTACTCTTGCTTTCTCGTTTTCACGTTTACCACCCGCCTTCCTTTCTCTTTACGTTTGCGAAACACTCACATCGCTCTTCGACACCATGAACTCCTTCTTCATGAACGCTCGATGCTTGGTCGCCTTGGCTCTGCTCTTCATACTCTTCATGACGCAGACCCACGCCTTTACGGAGGTCTTTGCCGTCACCAAGGATAACGACGAAAACTCGTACTATGTGGGAAATCAGGGCTCCAATTTCTACATTGGGAAGAGGGACAGTTTGTGCGGCTTCGTCTGGAAAAGCTCAGCTGGATCCACCACAGGCGACGATGATAACGATCGCAATGAAGAGATCTTGTACGACATCATTATGGGCACCGAATCCAACATTTATGCTGTTGGTTCCACCAGGGGCAATTTCGAGTTTCCGGCACAGGAGCTGCCTAATCTCGATGCTGCCGTCCTTGTATACAGCCCTACTGACGGCTCGGTCATCCGTCAGGCACAGTACGATGAGCCGGAAGGCTTTGACAATGTCGCTACGTCGCTCGCGCAAAAGCCAGATGGGACGCTTCTTGTCGCTGTCCTGGGGTCGGTCACCAATCTCGACCAAACCGCTGTTTTTGAGACACGGTTGTTGGAGGTCAACCCCTCTACTCTCGTTATTGATGCCATCCACTCGATCGCCGTGACTACAACTGAGCTCGTAAGTGTTACCGGAGGTCCCAAGTTGCTGGATTTTGCTCACGATTCGGCCACAGACTCGATTGTCGCGGTGGGGCATATTCTGGGCAGGGGTATCCTTTGGCGGTACGACTTGTCCACCAAAGCAGTCACGGCCCAGGCCGAATGGGGTAATGTTTTTGGCAGCTTCCAGACGAGCAGCTTTACTTCTGATGGCACAGGCTCGTTTTTTGTTGTCGGTTCGAGCTCAACGAACATCCTTGGGAATACTGATCTCGTCGGGATGGTCAGCTCGGAGCTCCACGCCTACGTCATCAAGTATGATGCTTTGACCACGTCCCCAACTGCCGCCACCTGGGTCCGTCAACTAGGCAGCACCGGCAGCAGCCAATCGGGAAATGACATCACCATTGATCCTGTGTCCATGCATCTCGTCGTCGTCGGAGCCTTCGATTCTAGCTTTGAAGTTGTTGACTCACAGACGTCGCAAACGTTCCAGGTCGAAGCCGAGTCGGACAATGGGCTGACGGACATTTTTGTATGGGTGTTGAACAAGGAATCTGGAGACTTTGTGGACGTGAGAAAATCGGATGCCGCTAGCACTGTGTCCGAGGATCGCGCCAACGTAGTACAGGTCCTGTCAAGTCAACGTGTCGACATCGGAGGCGTCATTAATGATGGAGTCGATGCAGACCCTCTTGTGTGTGATGATTCCGCGCTGTCACCTAGCGTTACATCTTCACTGCCGAGTCCGAGTGAGAGCACTGTACCAAGTGTGAGTGCTCCTGCATCTATCAGCGCGAGTCAAGTGCCGATTGGTAGTGCCTCCATCAGCTCAGGTGCCAGCTCGCCGTCAGCAAGCGCGGTGGCAAGTGCAAGTGTTCTGTTGCCGGTTACTTCAGAGACGCCGTCGGTCTCTCCGGCGTTTGGTTCGTCTGTCAGTCCTCAAGCTTCGGGCAGTATTCTGCTGCCTCTGATTTCCGCCACTCCATCGACATCTCCTGGCTCGCAGGTATCGGTGAGCCCGCAGGTGACGGGGAGCATCTTCGTGCCATTGATCTCGAGTACGCCGTCGCCTACTGCTACGGGTCCTTCCATGAGTGCAGCGTCTTCGGGAAGTGTGTTGGTGCCCCTCATCTCGGCCACACCGTCCGCCACACCGTCCCACTTCATGCAGCTGATTTCTCCGACTGCGATTCCCGCTTCTGGAATAGAACCTGAGATGTCGGATGAAGGCCCAGCCCCGTCACAGTTGTTGCCTGGGGAAGTGATGCCCACGGCGTTGCCCGTGATCTTTATTTCTGCTACGCCATCCCCGCTTGGATCACTGTCATCATCGGCAGTGCAACCTCCCGCCACCTCTGTTGAATTGGATATGGAAATAGTGGACATGAGTGTCGCACCGTCTGCAGAATCGCTCTTAGAACCCGCGCCATCCAGGCTTCCAGTTTTATCCACTTCTGTTATGCCATCTGGGACAACCCAAGTGGTTTCGCCGATTACTACTGCGCCTGTTGAGACGGGGGTGGAAAAGGTCCCGAGTGGAGGTGTGATCGTTTCAGCAGAACCTTCAACGGTAGTAGAAGCATCGGTGCTTCCGACTGTGTCCGTTTCGACGACACCAACAACGGCTGCTTCTGAAGAGTTTCCATCTTCAACTGAGGTGGTTTCAGGGGGAGTGTTCGAGCCTGTGGCATCGTCCATGGCATCGCCCATGCCATCTGAAGAGTTTCCATCTTCAACTGGGGTGGTTTCAGGGGGAGTGTTCGAGCCTGTGGCATCGTTCATGCCATCGCCCATGCCATCGTTACTAGCCGAAGAAAGTCCGATATCACTGTCGGCTTCCATGAATGCAGAAAGCTCTGCATTTGAGATGGGGGCAAGTGCGCTCGCAGAGGCATCGCGAGGTTCAGTTGTGGTGTTTTCGCCTTCAGTTGCAGGGGCGAGCGGAAATGGAAGACCGGAATCTGATGGAGACAGAGAAGAAGTCATTGGGGAAGGGACTCCAGGAATGGAGGCAAGTCGGCGACCATCGAAGGAACCGAGGGTGTCACAAGAATTCATGCCTGGCGGGGGAAGCAGTCTGGACGCTTCTTTTGAACCGCAACCGTCGGAACTACCGTTTCCGATAGACGTTCCGATAGACGAAGTGGAGGCATCGCGCGGTGCTGAATCGAGTGATACGGAAGGCATGGGCAGTCCTGCTGTGTCCCTGGATGGCGGAATGGATGCTTCGGCGACACCCGAACTGATTATGGCATCCCTACCGGGTGTGTTGGAGGCAAGCCCTCGGCAGTCCAGGAATCCTCGTCCTGAAGAAACAGAGGCCGACGAATCGATTGGAGCGAGTGCTGAGGCCTCGAGTTTGGACAACGGCGACGGCCGGGATGAGAAGCCACCGTCTGATGAACCTACGGAGATCGAGCCAACGGACATGGCCCCTTTTTCGGGTGAGGCCTTGGCATCGCCGCTTGTAGTGGATACGGCGCTTCCAAGACCAAGCCCAAGCATTGCAACAGGACCACAACCGTCGAGCCTAGTGCAACTGGAAGTGTCTCCGGTCGGTCCTATGCCTTTGCCGACGTTGTCTCCAAGCAGCAGCTTTAGGCCTTCACTCACGGTGAGTCCGGCAGAGAAGCCTCGGGCCAGCGTAGCGTTACCAAGATCACCGCGTCCGGGAGCGTCAGCGGAGCTCACGAATGGTGTGAGTCCTGGAGTTTTTGAAATGACGGTTTCGCCTGAGGTGATGCCAGAACGCAGCCCGCGTGGGTTTGAGGGAGTATTTGAGTCTCCTTCTGTATCAGAGCCATGGATTACAGCTCCAAGTGTGACTGTTGAATATAGCGATGATCTGCTACCTTCCGGTGAAGAATCGGATGGTCTAGATGGCCTGGATGGTCTAGCTACCCCTCTGATACCTAGCAATTTGGCATCATTAGCACCGACCAGCGCATCGCCATTTGTCAGCCCTACCGTCACAGTCACAGTATTAGAAGAAACGGTGACGACCAGCGCGATACCTCGTGGGTCAGGAAGACCTGGGGAATCAATTTCACAAACAAGCCCGAGCTCCTCAACTTCGAAGGTCATAGAGGTGGTGCCGTCGGCGACACCGTCGTTAGTACCGGGGAGAAGCTTGATTTCAAGTCCCAATCCGGATTCGAGCTCGACACCTGGAGGTGCGACGGGAAGCCCTTCGAACGTTGAGATTTCTATACCTGCGGCTTCGGCGCCCGGCGTCTCCGTCACTTCTGCTCAGCGAGAGCCACCAGAGACACCAAGGCAGTCGACAAGTGTACGCGCTGTGGAGGCATCACGGACTCCGCTACCGTTGTTTACTGGTAGCCCACTACTGTCACCGACTGGGGCACCGCTGCCGTCATCAAGCGTTGTTGCAATTGTACCGACCGAGACCCCAACACCCCTATCAAGTGTGAACGACTTCTCGCCGACACGGACGCCTACTCCTTCATCAAGTGTCAATGAAGCCCCACCGATCAGGACACCAACACCAATACCAACACCAACGCCAACACCAACGCCAACACTAACGCCAACACCAACACCAACACCAAAACCAGCGCCTTCATCAAGTTTCGATGAAAACCTACCGACTCAAACACCGATCCCTTCTTCAAGTGTTTCGGAAACCCTTGCAACCGGGAATCCTACGCCTTTACCAAGCGGAACCGAAATCGTACCGACCCAGACACCGATACCTTCCTCGAGTATCAACAGCATACTACCCACGATAACAGCAACGCCTACGTTAAGTATGGTCACAATGCTACCCACGAGGACATCTATTCCATCAACGAGTTTCAACCCAATAGGACCGAGTGTATCACCAGCTGCAGCGCAGGTTTCCATCTCAGCTTCACCAGTTTCTCCGAGCCGACCTGCAGATGTTGACGACTCGCCTGATTTATCTTCCGACCCACCGACTCCCGTTGCCCCGTCATCTGAAGTCGACGTTCCCAATCCTGTGAAAGCGACTGACGAAGAAGACCCAGGATCATCTCCGGAAGCGCAGATACTGGGAACGCCGGAGGGAGTGGCAGTCTGGTCGCCGGTGCCGAGCGAAGAATATGTTCCCTTGTTTCCGTGTGCGGATTACGGCCTGGTCCATGACATGCGAGAGCTCAACCACACAAACAATTATCAAAGGGTGTCGATGCAAATTCAGGTGGCCGGCCCGAACGTAACGAATACTTGTGGGCTGACGGAGAGGGTGTTGGAGAGGTTTCTCAACTTCAGTGCCGCGAATACGCAATCGAATGCGAGGCAATGGTACGTCACCCGAGTTGAGGATGGACCAGCTGTTTACAGTGGACAGTTTTCGCTGGTGACGATTGTTGAGCCCGACGAGTTTGGAAGCGTGAATGAAACGGGCAGCCCATCGCCATCGGCAACAGCGAAAGCAGCGGAGCTGTATCGAGGATCTGTGATATTTGCAGTGGTGGCATACATGAAACCAGCGTCTGTGGATCTGGCAGCAGGGTCCTACATGGACTACGTGATGTCTCAAAGAATTGTGTACGCCCTTCAAGACCAAGGATTTAGAGACATTCTTTGGACCGGAATGCTGATGAGCCCACAGCTTTTGGACTTGAGGACAGCCAGTGTCGAGGATTCGGAAGAGAAGGGAAGTAATATTGGAGGTACGATCGGGTTGGTGTGCCTTGGGGTTGTAGGCGTTGTGGTGCTAGCAATATTTGTTGTTAAGGACAGCTCTCTAGGTGGGGTGGCAAGTGCAGCAGCTGCTAACGCACCTACTACCGGGGATGAAATGGCTTGAGAAACGTCAAAGAAGTGTACACGTGATACAATATAATATATAGAAACGATAGCTCTGAAAGCTTACCGTCGTCCCCTTCGATAGGGCGCGGTGCCCATGAATGTATTTATTGGTGTTAAACAAAGTGTGTATTTATGTTGAACATCTTGTGTGTTAGTAAGGCCCTGATGTCTCTCATATCTTTCATGAATATTCACATAGCAGATCGTTTCCAAGGACGCATCCCTCGTGCATTGATAGTTATTGACTTGGGCGTTTGGTGTGCAGAAAAGAGGGGGAAGAATTGAAGCCACACAAGGACGGCAATACCATAGTCCTCCTTGTCGATGGTTGGTCGTGCGATTCCTCGAATGGAAGGATTGCTGCCAATGTTGATGATATCATATTGTAGTAACAGGGAAGTTTTCCGTGTGACAGTTATTGACGAGGCGTGTGTAGCTGTTGGGCGTTAAGGTAGAAAACCGTCGACTGCAAAACCGCCCTGTGTAGCATTCCACAGCTGTCATGCTTTCATTTTACCCATTATGAATCCGGGGCATCGTTCTTTTTACAACATTTGCCTACTCTGTATTGCTGCTACATATTGAACATGCTTCACTCTGCCAACTTACACATATCCTTCCTTCTCCCAGTAACCAGCTACAATGCGAAAGTTCTTCCTCCTCATTCATTTTCAGAAGCTGTAAAAGACGAGAGCAGCCGGGTAAGCGCATGTTACCGTTCGATTCTGGGGTATGGCGGTTCTCAACGTTGGTGTGTCATGATTCCCATGTACAGCACACACACCTAGGACACGCATACACGCACCACAGGTGTCACCCAGATAGACAGCGGCGCCGTGCCTCCGCCGCCGCCTCTTATTAGAGCCTCGTCCGCTAGCCTCAGTAAAACAGAGTCATCGTTCCTTGCACCACAGGTTATGGTCCCGAACCGCATTCCACAACCGCAACACGATCACAGACCGCCCATCCGAAGATCACCACGCCTCTCACAAGGCGCACCATCTTCCCCTGCAACCCCTGGCAGCCACCCCGCCAGCCTGCAGTATATTCCCCCATCCTCGGACCCTGCCTCGCCTCCGCCCCACTGCGTAGAGAGCTGTAGAGCAAACCCGAACAATCCGGATCTTCCAACCCCGCCTCCGCCCCGCTGCGTAGAGTGCCGCACCAAAGAACCCACACCCCCGGATCTTCCAACCACGCCTCCGCACACCAGCGTCGAGAGCCCTAACACCCAGTCGCCCCCTCCCGCGACCCCACCATCCTCGTCCTACACAGCCGCCCATTCCACACTGCGATCCCCCACCACCCCGAACATGGATCTGCCAACCGAACTTCCCTCATCGGCACGCCGCACTTCCCCATTCTACGGCCACCTCCCCACCCTTCTTCCAGCAGGCACCAACTTCCACCTCTGGCGGCAAGCCCTGCACGACATCGCCGTGATCAACGACGCCCAACATACCTTAGACAAGACATACATCCCACCCCCATCTACAACCGCAGAACACGTGCAGTACCTAAAAGACTGCGCATCCATCCGCATGCTGATCACAAATAGCCTTCCGCAACACCTCGCGGAGACCACGGACTTGACCTTCGACACCTCCCCCGCCGAGCTCCTGTCCGCTGTCCAAGCACACTTCACCGACAGCTCCCCCACCACCCACCTCCTACTCAGGCAAGAAGCAGACCGCCTCCAGTTCACACCAGACATAACGGTAGACGACTACATCAACAAGCACAGAGCGCTCCGCATGCGCATGCGTCTCGCCAAATACCCCCACATATCCCCAGACGAAACCGTCACCGTGGACGCAATAATCAAAGGCCTTGAACACCACCCCACCTTCAAGCACCTACCCGATACCTGGACAGAAACAGCATCCGTCCCCACCACTGTACTCGAAATATCACAACGGCTCAACGCCGTACAAGCCCGCACCACCGCACGACAGGGCAACATCACACCAACCCCACAAGGGCTACCCGCAGCTGCCCCCCGCGAAGCGAAACGCGAACCCCCTACACGACCCCGTGGCCGTAATAGAAGACGAGGGCAACCCCGAGGATTGTGGTACAACCCACCATGGGCACACCCCGCACCATCCTATACCCCGTACCCCACTCATCCAACCCAACACTGGCCAGCACCACCGCAGTGGCACCCCATCCCCGCACAGGCAGACCAACCCCAGAGACGCACCGCCCCAAGCCGGACAACCAAAGCACAGCATGCCGCCACAGACCACACTGAATACCCACCGGATGAGATGCACGCCTTCCACTCCGACCTCCAGAGCGACCACGACGGTATGAACTATATCCTCGACTCAGGCGCCAGCCCCACGCACATAACCAAGGCCACACCCAACATGCGCCCCCTCACAAGGCGTATTATTACTAACACCGCGACATCCTCCACGTCGGCCGCGACACACTCTGGCACCCTGCAGATCAAAACCAACAAGAATAGAACGCTCACCATACCAGCGATCGCAAACCCCGCAATTCGCCAGAACCTCCTCTCCGTGCACGACATCGCACGCCGATACGGAGCCGTCACCTTCCGACCCCACAATGCAGCAATAATCTCCACCAACAAGAACCCCCCGGAAATAATTGCCACAGCACGCGTTAAAAATGGGCTCTACATCCTTAACCCACCAAACCACCCTCCGCATGCACACGCAGCGCGCACAACCCCGCGCAAACGCACTCAACACCTCAAAAAAAATTCCGGCAATACTCCCGCGGACCCCCAAGCAGAGCGGCTCTCCCCCTCCCACTCTCCACCGGCAATAACTCCGCTCCCATCCCCAAAAAAGCGCACCCCCCCTATGAAAGGCATGCACAACCCCGCCCCCCACCCCCCAACCCCGCGCAGCACCGCACTGGATCACGCCTTCCACCACTGGCACATGATCCTTAACCACGTGCGACCCGCCACCATCCAAACAATGGCACTCAAGGGCCTCCTGCCCAACATACCGCCATCACTCGCGCGATATGCCCCAAAAATTACCTGCCCCAGCTGTGCGCATGCAAAACAACGGTTTCGCCCCCACAAACCCACAACTCACAGATACCCCACAGGATTCTCCCTGAGCAGTGACATCTGCGGCCCGATCGCCCCACCGTCAAGACAAGGCAATAAGTACGTCCTCACAGTGCTGGACACCAGGACCAGATACCTCATCACCGACTTCATGCCCACCCGTGTCCACACGCCACAACGCCTTGACTACATCCTCACAGCCATAAAAAACAGCACCGGACACACACCACAAGTCCTCCGAACAGACAACGCGCTGGAATATCTATCCGCAACAGCCATACACACATACCAAAAACACAATACCACGCACTCAACCACTATCCCTTACACCCCCCAGGAAAACAGCTTAGCTGAACGCATCAACAGCACGCTCTTCAACGCCGCCCGTGCAGCACTACACCACAGTGGCCTCAGCCACCACCACTGGGAGGACGCCGTCCGTGATGCCACATTCAAATACAACCACACCATGCATCACGGAACACACGCACTCCCAGCCACCGAATGGCACAACGCCATCCCTGCTATTCCCCGATTCCACATATTCGGACAACTGGGAACAACCCCAGACCTTCGGCAACGTGCAAAAATCCCTAAACTCCAATCCCGTTCACGCACAGTACGATACCTGTTCCCCACCGACGATAATCACTTCACAGTCATGGATGTCACAACCTCCAAAATACACCGCATACGTGCCATCGACTTTCACCCCTATTTCGCCAACCAGGATCCAACCGCCACCTCCGCAGCCGCATTCAAGGCATACAGCCCACACAAGACACCACAGTCAATTTCTGTGTCCACCCCCGCACCCCTCAACCGCGGACAAGCTACAAAGTACCCAGATGCTGAACTGTGGGCATCCGCCCATGACAAAGAGCTCGATGCCTTGGACACCAAGCAGGTCATACAGTGGACCCCGGACAAGCTCCTTCCGCGCAATACCCGCCTCATTCCCCTCACCATGGGATATCGCTACAAACGCGACAAAAACGGACACGTCATAAAACGCAAAGCGAGATGCGCAGCCCGCGGCGACACCATGGTGCCGCACGTCCATTACAACCCGGACCGCACCACTACATACATGGCCGACAAATCCTCCGTGCGTCTTTTATTCGCCATAGCAGCTTCACACAACTTGCATATCGAACACATCGATATAGAAGCCGCCTACCTGCACGAAAAATTCGACCACAGTGGCCAGCAACCCGTGTACGTCCGCCAACACCCCCGTTTTGACGGAACGTACAAACACGCGTGCAAAGGAGGCAAGCTCATCAAAAACCTCTACGGTACACCCCAGGCCGGCTACACATACCTCACCGCGGTATTTTCCCTCCTCCAACGTCACGGATTCCAGCATTCTGAAGCCGACACATGCTTGTTCCACAAAATAACACCCACCACGGCAACTTTTGTGGCCATCAGCATGGACGACTTCACAATAGCGGCAACCTCCGCCGCACTCCTTGACAACTTCGCGCACATCCTCGCCAGCGCATACACCATCAAACGCCTCGGCGAACCGCGAACACTACTAGGATGGACAATTAACAGGGCCCAAAACGGAGCCCTCCACATCTCTCAGCCCACGGCCACGGCGAGCATACTCCGCAAAGCGGAAATGCACATCGCCAACAGCAAGCCTACCCCGTACCAAGACGGAATCCGCCTTCACGGCCCCACCCCCGAGGACGAACCGCTTTCATCACAAGCGAAGGAGTACCAAAGGATACTCGGAGACCTGCGGTACATCGCAGATTCGACACGCCCCGACATATACTTTGTCGTGAATCGGCTGTCGGTCGCCTCCAAAGCCCCCACGAAGAGACATTGGAACGCCCTCAAGCGCGTCCTCCGATACCTCCGTCACACCCCCAACCACGGGCTCCTCTTCCCCGCAGCCCACCACAAGCTGCGCCCCAGCACACCCCCACCCAAACCCATCTCCCAAGCATCTCTCCTCACGACATACTCAGATACTGACCACGCCGCGGACGTCACAGACCGAAAATCAATTTCCGGCATCGTTCACCTCTACAACGGCACCCCCGTCTGCTGGGGCTCCATGAAGCAGAAAATCACGGCTCTCTCCACATGCGAAGCCGAGTACATCGCCGCCACAGCGGCAGTCCAGCAGACAGCATGGCTACGCAGGATCCTCCGCGATCTGCGCATGCTCAGCCCCCACCCAACCCCCTTCTACATGGACAACCAGTCCGCCATCCGCGTCGCCCACAACACCGGCCCCACCAAGCGACGCAAGTACATCGACCTGCGACACCACTTTCTGTCGCATCACGAGCGCAAAGGACACATCAAACTGTCCCATGTCCCAAGCGCGGACATGCTCGCGGACATCCTGACGAAACCACTCAGGACAGATCCCTTCCGCAAGCTCACGGCGAAACTCAAAATCATCGCCGCACCCCCACCCACCCCCCCGCACACACAGTCGGACAGCGACCACACAGCGACGGGGGGAGTGTCATGATTCCCATGTCCTGTTTCTGTCGCTCTATGGTCGCAGTGCCTCCACTCTGTCATGATTCCCATGTACAGCACACACACCTAGGACACGCATACACGCACCACAGGTGTCACCCAGATAGACAGCGGCGCCGTGCCTCCGCCGCCGCCTCTTATTAGAGCCTCGTCCGCTAGCCTCAGTAAAACAGAGTCATCGTTCCTTGCACCACATGGTGCAAGCAATTTTTGCAGACACTTGCTCGGTGCATCGATATATGGTAGACCTGGAATCAGAAAGGGTTGGCGGGGCCACGTGTACGACCTGTTCTGTCGCCCATGAAGTGTCCACGTGTACACCTCAGATCGTTCGTACACGTGTGGACACTGATCCTCGGTGGCTCTTGTAGAAACCTGTGTACAGTGTACCGCCGATCCCTGCGCCCGCCTTTTCCACAGACAGCTTGCTGCCCCCCTCACCTCGCACGGGCTCGCTCCGGAGGCTGTTGCAGGACCGGGTCCTCGCCGTCTTCAAGATATGCAGGAAGGATCCGCACAGGTAGGGGCCGTGCCGAGTGGCAGAGCGGTTTGGGGTTCACGAGACGCATGTGACGGATTTGCTCAGGTATGCAGGGGCTTATACGGAAGGTTTGGTTTGGATCAGGATGGTTTGGTTAGGGCCTGCTACAAGGCTGGTTTGGAGGACAAAATTGTTGCGTTTGAGGGAAACTGAACAACCAATGCACGAGTTTGTGTTGCTTGGGTGATCGCCGGACGCTGGCGCCAATCCGCGGTGTGGGGGTAGATCGAAGTTTTGGGAGGCGGACGAGTAGTGACGGAGGCGGAGGTGGATTCGATTTCGCGACAAGCCGCGAACGTAATTTCTATTTGATCCATTACCGTTGTTTTCACCGGCTATGCCGGCATTCAGCTTTGCATACAGCCGAACATGCCGTCATGCGACGTACCCGACGTGAGTGTGCGTGTTCATGGCCGGTGCGGGGCAAGGCTACGCGTCCTTCCTTTGTGAAGTTGCAGTGAATTACGAAGGTAGCAGAGAGAGGATTACTGCTCAAAGTCGGTTACCGTCAGAAAGAACAAGATCGGATCCATCCAAAGGGAGAAACACTGATGACGCGAATGAGGTTTCTGGAAGGCGATGTACATACGATCGGTGCAAACTGCACTTCACATCCACCGGTTGGGAAGTATGCAAAACCTGATTATCGACATTCCGCACTTCCAGAGGAGCTCTACGTTAACCTCACATATACATTTAGAGCAGAAAAATCAATGTATGCCCCAGCCCGCACGAGTGTCGCGAGCAGATGTCGAGCTTGCCTTTCTTGTATTGATCCAATGGGTTAGTCGCGAAGAATTGGCGACGAACGCATATATATCCACTCGAGCACGTGCCCCATTATATAGGGCACGTGCCCGAGTGGATATAGCGCAGAGTCTTCCTTTGGGCAAAGCTGAACAGCTTGTCGTCGACTGTACGTAGACAGCCCGGCAAGGAAGAGCGCTCCGATTGCGTGCAGGTTCTCACGGGGCCAGAAATGGAATGCCTACGACCAGGATGCTGGCCGTAGGCATTCAATTTATCCATCAAGAAGTTGGTGTATTTGTCGATGTGGCGATGGTTGAGGTATGATAAGGGAAGGATACTAAGGATACTGAACTACGGTTGGCACCCCGGTGCTCTATTAAGTCGGCGGCGACGGCCGCTCTGTGACCTCGCGCCCTCCCGGGTTGTCGGAATATAGCAAAGTCTAAGAGTCGTTCTCTACTTTGCTCGCCCCTCGGCGTGCGGCCGAGGCTCCGGCGCTGGCGGCCCCTGCCGCCACAGAAGCGGCAGGGCCTAATGGGTGTGACGAAGGAGGGCGGTGTCGGACGAAACTAATGACCACTACGTGGTCTCGGCGTTAGCCGGGATCTACAAGGGTGAGCGCGGTCTGGTAGCCCGAGTAAACTTCATCTTTCTCTAACTCTCTTTGTTTGTCTCGGGACCAGATTGACAGTATTCGTCTACTCTGTGGTCTTTACTCGTCGTCGCCGTCGCGTCTCCTAAATACTGTTGTTGACAGACTGTGTACCGGACAGTCTGTCCTTGCGGTCCGTCACTCCCGGTATTACATAGCCACTACTCGTGCTCCCCCCCTCCGCGTTCACGGCAATTACATCGACACCACTCGTGCCCCCCTCCCCGCGCTACAACGCCCTCGTCGCGCACCGCGGCGCCAAGCGCGCGGCCGCGAGCACGGCCCACCGGACGGGCGCGAGCAGCGCGTGCGCGGCGGCCGGCGGCACGGCGGTGGTGTACGTGGTGGCGGCGATGCCGTCCACGACTATGTCGCCGTGCGCCGTCAGGGGGTTGTAC